>NW_027522580.1:0-97269 GCF_052094955.1 Ictidomys tridecemlineatus
GTGGCTCAACCAGTAGCGTGTTCGCCTGACATGCGTGCGGCCCAGGTTCGATCCTCAGCACCACATACAAACAAAGATCTTGTGTCCGCCGAAAACTAAAAAATAAATATTAAAAATTCTCTCTCTCCCTTTAAAAAAAAAGAAAATAGTTAATCTGGGCACTAACTTTTCTTCATTATATATTTATTCTTCATTGGGCCATTCTCAGATGATCATTTAAGATGCTTTCAGTGGAACCAAAAAAATTCTAATTCAAGATAGCTTAAATCATTGAAGTAATATAGTAATGTGCAGGTTAACAAAGAGGCTTGTTTCTTGTTTTCTCAGTTTTGCCCTTGTCCCTCCTCTATGTGTTCATTTCATTGTTGGGCATTTCCTTCATAGCCAACAGATGGTTTTTCACTACACTAGTTTACATCTAGGAATGTCAGGAATTGTCCAACATAGCAAGGATCAAACAAAACTCTTGAGAATCATTTTGACCATAAAATCTTGCTCCATTTATTCTTTCAACAAATATTTATTGATCACCTACTGTATGTCAAATGTTATTTTTGACACTAGGAAGATTGCCCAAAACAAAGTCCCTGTTTTTAGGGTTCCTGTAACCATCCCTAAATCAATCACAGTGAGATGGAAGATAATGGTACATTCTGGACCATTTTTGCCACTTCTGGACCTAGAGTTAGGGTCAAAGCCAATCAAACCACATGCCTACTACACAGTGGTACAAGTTATAGAATAGATCCGTTTGCTTCAAAGAAAAGGAATTCATCTCCAGCTGAGTAAAAACATTCATGGGAAACTAGAATTTAAACTTGATTTTAAAAGTTGAAGAAGTAGAAGAATAAGAAAAGTCTATTTGGGAATTTGCAAATATTTTGATTGGTTGAAATAAACAGCAGTGTTTATTAGTCTCACTTATTATTCTGGTGACGGGTAGTAATAATCAATTAGCTCAATTAATGCATAATTCTATATGAGTTGAAAAAAGAGATCTATACTCAAGTATTTTACATGGAAATAACCTGCACCTTGGGGAGAGTGGAAATTATCCCTTGCAGTCATAAAGTGGGCCACAAATCCAAGCCACAAATAAGATGATGACACTTTTTTGTTTTAGTAGGTTCTCCCCACTACTAAAATACCAATCACCTAAAAAAGTAGATTAGCCATGCCAGTGTTTATACCACCATGTCAGGAAAAATTTTGGAAAACTTTTTTTAAAAACCATATAACTTTGGAAAGTAAAATATCAGGTAACTCCAGGTCAGGTGTGATGGTACACACCTGTGATCTCAGTGACTCCCCAGGTTGAGGCAGGAGGAGGATCTCAAGTTTGAGGCTAGCCTGAGCAACTTAGTGACACCATTCCTCAAAATTAAAAAAAAAGGGGGGGGGGGACTAGGGATATAGCTCAGTAAATGAAGTGGCCCTGGATTCAATCCCCAGTACAACAACATCATCATCATATTTCAGATCAAACCTACAAGGTGTCCCTGTCTCTTTAGTCTCTTCCATGACCAAAGCCTTCATCTCTGACAAGGTCCATTGGCTTATAAGTGTCCACTAAGTACACCTGAAGAGAGGGTGACCTTTTCAGTTCAAAATCATTCTACCAAAAACCCCAAAAGAACAAAAATGCATGTCATACTCATGATAATTGAGAGAAGTCTATTTGAAATAAGGGACACACAAATATACTGAGCTTATTGATAAGTGCCTATGGAAGATTTCACTTTCAGTTCTGAGCTCTGGGTCATTAACTTTCATGAGTAGGGTTTACTTAACATGAAACTTTTAGGCTTAATCACTGAATATAAGATTCCAGAGTCATAGCATTAGGAAAGTCACACTAGGTGTGTCTATACTAGACATAAACTAAATAACCAAGGAAATTGCCCAATTTAATAAATGTGTGAGCTCAAGGAAAAAAGAAATCAGCTCCAGCTGAGTAAAAATGCTCATGGAAAAGGCAGATTTAAACTTAGATTTAGAATTTGAAGAAGGAGAAGAATGAGGAAGGCCTGTTTGGGAATTTGCAAATATTTTGATTGGTTGAAGTAAACAGATTATCAACAGCAGCAATTAGCCAACTGTAGCAAATGTTTAAAAAATTCAGAATTGCAATATTTAAAAACAGAAACACTTAACCTTTGTAATTTCAATAATTTTGCGGAATAGCTTTGCTTTAGGGGATGAGTGCCATTGTTTTGCTCTTATTTTTTCCAAGCTTTGAAGAGTACCATTAAGTATATTTCTCATTTAGTTACACCTGGATTCATACTCTGAACTGGAATCAGAATTCACTTTTCTTAAGACAATTTGATTAGCTTTGAAGAAGGCAGTCCTTCTAGCCTAGAGAACAGAGTTCAGCCTCAACTTCATTTCAGCAAATAAACTGTAATATGATGGAACTCTAACAGCAGGGATAGAATTTGAAGAAAAATATCTCTCTGGAGGAGTGTCATAACTACAATTTCAAAGCTGGTTGGAGAAAAGCTCTTGAAAAACCTGTGAATGGTAGTTTATCACTAAAAGCTATAAAGATTTTGAAAGAGTGATGATAATTTATCCCGATGACCTAATCTCCCCAAAAGACTGGGAAACTGGGGCTGAGATAGTTAAGTAGTTTCCCCAAGGTCATCACACAGCTAATAATTAGAAGGGCTGAAGCTGAAGTACAGGTCAGCAACCTCCAACTAAGAACTTCCACTTCATCATTCTGCCTCTCCAAAACACAAAGGGTTGGAGAAATGGAAAGAATCAGAAGTGATACATATGACAATGCGCAGTAGGAGTCAATTGATGGTGTAAACAGATCTGTGATTATGGTGTGGGGGCGGGCAAAATGAGATGCAGTATCCTCTAGAAGGAAAGCACAATACAGACTCGTTCCCCTAACCATGATTAGACAGAAGACAATTAAAACGCAATGTTTCCTCAGGGGTAAAAGGCATCAATTAATTCAATCAAATGATTGCTTCTTTCTTTCCTGAAATTTTCCATCAATGTATAAAAGAAGAAAATTATACTTTGATCTACAAAATAATGAGAGATAGTAACTTAAAACTTTGTGTAATTCTTGTAAATGCTTTAAAATAAAACCTTCATATCTAAATTTTGTTACTCAAAATTCCTAAAATGTTCTATAAACAAAAACTTTCAAATTTTTTAAGGTAAAAAAGTCTTCTGCTAAGTTGTTTATCACCAGTGTGTTTGTGTGAAAAATACACTCAGCCTCCTACTTTGGGATTAATAATTTCCGAAGCTAGCAAATGTATGTTGGAAAAATTGCAAATATTGGCTTCAGTCATTCATTGTCTTGAATGATAGTGTCTAAAGAATCTTCCTTTCCTCCCTCAATCATCAATGAAAGTTTTTACCAATAAAATTATAGAACTGTTTTGTAGGGGAGCAAGAAGGAGAAGGTGGCAGGGGAAAAGCTGTTTCAAATTTAACAAACCACAAAATTATCTATCCCCAGTACTGCAACCAACCTCTACTACTCTTTCAGCAGATTCCACAATACACCAAAGGATTAACTGTGATGGAAGACTCAAAATAATTGACCAGCTGTTTCAGGAACAGCATGTTAATTCTGTCCCCTTCTTACACCTGAAGAAGTACCAAAAAAAAAAAAAAAAAAAAAAGGTTATCTCAAGGTCTAAAAATTAATGTTCAGTAGGGTTTCAGGGATAGTTTGCTTTTGTTCCACACAAATAGTAGCCTTTAAAATTTTCAAAGCATATTCTAAGTATTATAATGAGATTATCTGATACTTTACCATTTGAAAGCCTAAGGTGTAGATAGAATCATTATATAATTGCAAAAGGATGAACTGGTTGTATTTTGTCAGTATCCTTATTGGATAGGAAATTTTCTGAGAGCAAGGACCACCCATGTCTTATCCTTCTTGTATCCCCAGCACCTGGTACATTGCAGGTGCCCAAAACATGCCTGATGAATTGAACTCAAAAGACCTGTTCAGTTTTCTTTCAATAGTCATTGACACTCATTTTGCAGCTCAGTTTCTTACTGATATAACTGCAAGAGATCTTTTTAAAAGAGAAAATGCATCTAGTTATTTATTCTTCCAATTCCAGATTTTATGAGACTATAACCATGAACTAAATATGTGTAGGAAAAGGCATTAGACCTTAAAAAGGCACATAGAAAATGGTTACAGAACTCCAGATTGTCTAAATCAGGTTTGTTATTTTATCCATTAAATAGTCTAAGCAAATTAATTGGAACCAGACATGTGAAGATTCACAAGGTTTGCTTTTTAGTAACATTAGCAATTTAAAAAGACATTTATGAGTTTCATTTCAACACAACCAAATTAACAATTAAGGGATTCTTGATAAATAATTTTTAAAAACTATATGTAGGTATAAACGTTATGAGACTTTTTCTTTAACAAATGTATCTCACAGTAACAAGGTATTCAATTCCAAATGCCTTGTATAAATAATCTCAATTATCCACATTACTGTGGAAACATTTTATTTAGAACTTAAATACACCAAAATAAAATGCTGTTTTCTTAAATAAACAAATGAAAAGAATAACTATGCATCTCTAAGTAGTTATTTAATGGACATACATTCCAACATTATCTGATTAAAGAGCAATAAAAGCAGCCTAGTCTAGGTAATATCTAAAAGAATATGATGACCTACCTATTTTTTGTAAGATCTCAGTCAAAGGAAATTTTTTTTTGTCAATTGAAGAATGTTTAATTCCAAGAATTAATGTCAGAGGCTTATTAACCCAAGTAACAAAGTTGATATTTCTGAGCTTATATTTTAAATATCATGAGAAATTACATATGTGTGTAAACAAAAGAAGTCAGTGTATCAGCCAAAGTGTTGCATTCTAGAAAAGACTTTAAACCACACAGCCAATATTCACTTTTTCAAGCCAATTCTAGCCATGCAGTTATTCCACTATTTAGATATAAATAAAAGGCTCAGAAGGGAGCAACACTGCCTGGGTCAGCATTTGATAATACAGGTGGAAATCTTTATGAGCAGCTACAAGATTAAAAAAAATAACAATAAGTAAACACCACTTAAGATAAGCTCAAAGATTTCTGTGTTACATTTAATATATAGTTAATACAGTCACATTACAACATTATTCTGCTTTATTATTTTTCAAATCAGTTATTATACCTTTAGAATAATGTCAAAAATATAAATTCCAACATTTAATACTTAAAATGAAGATATACACGAATCATTAGAACTATGCACTAGTTCCAATATTCAGGTCCAGATTCTTTGTGTGTGTGAATGTGTAGAGCAGTTGTTTATTTGGGTTTGATTATTTGATTTTAATTTCATAGTTTTGTTTCCAAATATTTTTCTTTTTCAACATCTTTACTATTTTAATATTGTGCTTCCCATGCAACACTTAGCTTAACTGTTGTTGACCTGTGCAAATGTGTTTCTGATGTCTGTCAGCAAGTACAAAAGCTTAATTTCATTAAAGTATATTATATATGCTCAGGACTGAGAGAACATTCTAAAATGAAGAAGTTTGGCTAAAGTTCAACTGGGCATCAAATAGCACCAGCAAGAATTTTCTTAAACAGATGGTGTAAAATCTTGCTAACACAATAGTGTGTGCTTAACACAGGAATAATATCAGAAACAGATGTGCTCCAAATGACCATGGTACCAAACAGAAACAACAAACATGGGATATACATTAAAAACGATGCCCTTGCCAACCGGGGGAAAAAGAAATGACTGAACAAATGCATGTGCTTGTCAAATAAGAAATGCTACTGATATTTTTTTCCAGACAAACGTTGGCATACAAATATTTTCCCTTTGGCTTCCCCTTATACATTGGTATTAAAATTCTACCAAGGTGGCCAAAATTAAGGATACAATTTTAAATGCACGTTAAAAAAAAAACTAATCATATAAAAGGGGGAAAAAAAGACTTTGATTTAACCTAAGAAATAAAGGGGACCTACGGGTCCCGTCCATCATTTGAGACAGAAAATATTCTCATCAGCCCAAAAGAACCAAATTCTCTATTTTCTTTCCTTTTCCTCCCCTCCTCGCCCAGAAGATCTGTACACACGTGATTTATCAGTTCGGTCCATAACTAATTACCTAACTAATTACCATACCTTTATTAAAAGTACCAAAGATCTAGTGGCTTCTGGTTAGCATAGGAACTAAAACCAAGTGCAAGAAACACGCACCCCTGGGGCGGCCCTTCCTAGGGAGGGTAGAGAGACAGGCTCAGTCCGCTTAGCGCCTCGCCCATCACAACCATCGCTGCAGGCACAGACCCAGCGCGGGGAGGAAGGCGAGTCCTTCAGGCCACTCGGAATCTGCAGCGGGTGGTGTCTCTCCAGCTCCCGCACCCAGAGCGTCACCGCTCCACAGGACGTCCCAGGCACGCGTCGTCCAGGCCTAGTCAGGCTTTGCCCTGTGCCCTTGATGTTTGTGCCCTTGGAGTTTTGACTTTCCTAACAGCTTTCTGTGGGTCGCTGGGGTGTGTGCTTTGGGGCTTTTGAACTGTTAAACACGAAGTACCTACCTATTTACAGGCAAATAAGGTTGGGGGGAAGAAAGGCTTGGGCCTTGGGCATCCTCCGGGGCGCTGACTTTCTCAGAAAAGTCATAACATCCTCTGGCAGCCAGATCTCCTTCCAGGAGAGCAATGTTTTACTTTGCACATCCAAGCCTCCGCCCTGGGGTCACCCACGAAAAAGGCCCCCGGAGAGCGTGGTGATCAGAACCGCCAGGGACACGCTGGGAGCCAGACTCAGCCTGGCCTGGGTGAGCATCTGGGCGTTCAGAATCCCGACCACCCTCCCAGAGTTTGGATTAGTGATGGGGTATGCACAGTCAGGGTCCCCCCACCCCGCCGGCTTTCGGATCAGAACATGCTTTTCGGGGGCTGGCGGTGCTCACCCGGCTTGCCCTGTACCCACGCACCTCGGAACATCGGAGCGCACCAGTTGGTGCACAGATCGTGGCCTGCCAGAGCAGCAGCCCCACTGGCGGGGAGACCAAGGGTCCTGGAGAACAGGGGTCTGAAAGCTGCCAGGACATGCATGGCTCTGGGGCAGTTCTCATGAGGTCCTCTGCAAAGGCAGGCACTGGCCTAGCGACCCAGGCAGTTAGAGAAGAGAAAGGGCGTCAACCCACGCAGGAGGCGGCCTGTGAGCCTGGGGTGTGGAAGTTACCAAGGAAATGCAACAATATTTATGACCAGCAGACTATGAGAAAGTGTTCGCCCAGCACGAGATTTATCCCCTCCCCTTGCAGCCTGCCATCCCTCTAGCAGGATTCCCCTAGTTGAGAGTTGTCCACACAGGTATCTGACAAGAACCAACAGTGCCCCGTGCTACCTCTGAGGAATCTCAGAGGGCTACCTCTGAGATTCCTCAGAGGTAGCAGAGGTAGCCCCCACCTCCTGTCGTCCCCCAGATCTCCTAAGAGAATTAATTCCCACTTCTATTTTTCCAAAAGAAAGGAGCCAAATATCCAACCAGCTAGAAAGGAAAACTTTGTTTCACTTGATGAAAGATCACTAAATAGTTAGACGTAGCACAATGGTTAAGATCTTAGAATGGGTTTCTGTCCACCCTCTGTACCTAATCTGCCATGAAAATTTGAGCCGCTTGTCTGAGCTTCAAGTTCACCATATGTGAAGTGGGCATAATATCTACCTGGTAGATAATGCTGAGGAATGTATGAGACAACATATGTGAAAGCTGGATCATGTTAAACAAAAACAGAGTGAACATCTTTCTTATTAAAAAAAAGGAGGGGTACAAATTCATCTCTAAAATTAGTAAGTTTTTCTTAAGGAAAAGCTTATCTCTGCATTGGGGTGGGGAAGAACAGTTTAAAGAAGCAAGAATTGTAGTTAACTATTTTTTCACCCTGGCCTTTAAAAGACAAGTTTACGTGAACTGGTTCAGTTTTGTTTTGTTTTGTTTTGTTTTTAATGAAAGCATTTTATTCCCTCTGTTATCATCCTTAAAATTACTGACAAAGGGCAGAAGTATTCCAAAAAGAGAAAGAAGGAAAAAACACCGAAAGGTTATTATATTTTAAAGGTATTTTATATGTGTAAGTGTGTGTGTGTGTTTGTGTGTGTGTGTGTGTGCGCGCACATGTGTGTATCTTCAGAAGAAACTGCTGCCTGTTATTTCTCATGACTTTAATATTCAAAAGTAGTAATGAGGGTTGTAGCTCAGTGGCAGAGCACTTGCCTAGCATGTGTAAGGCACTGAGTTCGATCCTCAGCACCACATAAAAATAATCTGATAAAATAAAGGCATCCTGTCCATCTACAACTAAAAAAAATTATTTTTAAAGAAAGTAGTAATGAATGCAAACTATAAAACACTGAGGTGGGTTAAGGTGTTATTCCCCAAAGGTAGTGCAACATGAAGCATTTTTGAAAAAAAATGCCAGTTGTAATCCCTCCTGAAAAGGGGGAATCTACTCCACCTAAGTGATTGGGATTAACCACTCCTAAAAAATCAATTTTTACCAAGCTTCTAAGACTACAGCAATCAAGGCTGAATTTGCAAATCTTACTGTGCTGAAGAGAAAAACAAGTATACAGGATAAAGCCTTCTTGCTTTTCCTCCTTAGAGCTGAGTAAACTCAACACAGCCAAGTTTAGTGCAACTATTCAGTGTTGCAAGGACTCTTCCAGTCTTTTTCCAGGACTTCAGAATCCTAGGCATTGAATCTCAGTAGTGAACCCTGGGCAAAGACCTGTTCCAGCTTGATATAGGCTGAGTCTCAGCAGAGATCTAGCTGAGCTGCAGAAGCACCCAGGAGAATGTAAGAATATGACTGTGTGTGTGTGTGTGTGTGTGTGTGTGTGTGTGTGTGTGTGTGTGTGTGTGAGTATATGCAGATGTGTGATGGGAGGGGCTATCAGTATCAAGAATTAAGAACTAAGAGCCCCTTTCTGGTTTTCCTTCTTTTTGTGGACTGTAAATGAAGGCATATTTCCTGTGGACCCTATGCTGTAGCACCTGTCTCTGAAGACCTTTGCTGCCATCCTGACGGTTCACCCTGGGTACCCTTTTTACCCTGGAGTAAGCCAAAACATGTCAACATCTGACAATATGCACATCATTTCCATGAGTGCAAATGTCTCCAAAGAGGCTTACCCTTCTGGATCCAACACTTTCCTACAAGAATCCTCTATAACCTCCTTTATAAAAGACTCACACTTGGATGGTCTCTTAGGTATCCAGAGTAGATGTCAAATTTAATTGTAAACACTGAGGTCTGAAGGACTCCCAGAAGGGACCCAAATGAAGCACGATACTAGAGGATCCATTGGATGTTATAAGTCCCTTGTCCTAGATGAAAAAAAGTGGAGCCTAGAATTTCCTGCTATTTTGTCAGAATTTCCACTTCTTTCTCTCATAGGCTCTTCAAGGTATTAAAAGTCCTGGGCAAGAAGGTACCAATGAAAAGTAGGAAGCACTAGAAGAAGGTAGAAAAAGAAATGAAAACCTCTGTGCCTCTTGGCACACATTTTCTCTCTCTCATTCAAAAAGCAGAGGTTTATTGTATAATGCCAGGCTTTAAATTGAATTTCAAACAATGGGAGCAGTATGTGGCTCCTGCCTCCGTGATCTTTCTGGCCTAGAGCTGTGGATAGAACTGTTGGAGTGGACTTTCTTCTGTTTGTGTTAGGAAAATTATTTCTGAAGACTTCTCCCAAGCTGTGGCAAAGGGTGAGATGCCTTGGCCTGTGCATAGCCTTAGCCAGGCACTCTAGTTACAGAGTTACAAAGTATTGGTCAAGGCTGAAAGGGAAGTTCCAGAAGTGAGCCAAGGCCTTTGGACCTCTGCTGGCTTAGAGATGGAGGCGTCCTTTGTTGAATCTGGGCATTAGTCCACCAGTCGATAGTTAGACATCAGACTCTGTCATCTACAAAGAAAAGGGGAGAGAAAGATTTTACTGCTGATTTGAATGTTCCACTCTTTCCACCTTGACTGTTTTATTTGACACTCAAAATCATTCTATACTACTAAACCTTGGCCCAGCCATAGAAGAGGTGGGAAAGTAGATGCCTTGTGATTGCTAGTAGCCAAAAGTCCACAGTGGTAGCAAGAGGCTGACTGCCAGACCACCTGCAGTGGAGCCACAAACCCAAGTCACCTGGACTCCATAAAGAACCTTGTCATGAATACCATTAATTGAAAGTGTCTGAACTCACTAAAAACAGCCATGGAGTTGAAACAGCAAAGTGGTTAAAAGTTTGTGTTTGGATTCAAATTCTGACCTGGTCTGGTAGAATAGGTCTTTGGCAAGTTAAAGTGGGATTGTGTAGTGGCACTAATGGGGTGTTAGGCAACAAGATACAGCTATGATTGCTGCCATTTTCTCAATGTTCATGAAGTTGCACACACTTACAGAAGTCCAGCTACCAAGCATTTTAATACACAAGATTAACCCCAAAGTAAATCCGTGATAAAGGAGAAGGTTAAGTTGTTCATTATCCATCCTGTATCTGAGATACCACAGTAGAGAAGGCTTCCTTCTGAACATTCTGCTGGAACTTGGGTTAGAGAGGACTTCAGAAACCAGATCTGATGAACCCTAGAAATGATCAACCTGAATCCTGGCAAACTGAAGACTATTGGCCTACTCTGACTGGGAAATGAGGCCTTAAAGAGCCTCTACATCCAGAGCAGCAGGATGTGAAAAGGGAGGAAGAGGATTGTATTGATTCTAAACCTACTTTGTTGGTGAACAGCTGTTTCAACATCATTTTGATTTATAGGACAACCTATAAGTGGTGCCCTAACTCCATTTTAGATGAAAAAAACTAAGGTGTTAAGTTAAACTCCTCAGAATTATATCACAAGTTTTTTCTAACTTCAAATCTTGAGTTCTTAATGTAATAAATAACATGTTCCCTAGCTCTTAATCCCTGAACTCCCTTAAAGGAAGAAAAGAAGGCAAGCAAGGAAGGGAGAAGGAAGGGAGGGGGAGGAAAGGAAGAAAAAGAAGAAAACACTGCTACTACAAAAGAACTGTCTCCTAAAGCAAAAATCCACATAATTTTTTTTCCATTTAAAAATATAGATTAAGATTATTCCATACTCCCCCTCCCCTGCCACCCACTTTCTTTGGTAAAAGCATCAGTTTACAGGATACATAGGATAAGCAGCAGCCAGACCTGGAAGGGTTGCCAGGGAGAACCAGAAACACCAATGTTGTGGGCGGGACAGCTAGAGCTTGCTGGGGCTCACTCACACTAGTTAACAATCAGGGTGCGAGTTGCCCTATTAAAATCGTATCAAAGCCTGGTAATGGGAAGCCCATAAGGTCTCCTGTACACAGGTCCAACCCAGGAATACTGTCTGGCACCCGTGTTTTCAGCACTCAGGTTAAGTTTGGCTTTTCCTGCACTCTGGCTGCGTTTTAATTAGCCACTCAGGTATCTCCGAGGAACTGGGGATGGGGATCCATCAAGCGAGAAGCCTAAACCTTCAGGGATGGGGTTTCCATCTTCCTAGTTTAGCAAGCCCCAGACTAGATCTACACGGTGTGCCTAGGACGTGTAGGGAAAGGGGGGGCGGGCAAGGAGACCAAGTTGGATATTTTTTTCTCTCCACCTTCTACTTGGGCTTTTGCAGTTATGCGAGGGCAAAATTCTATAAAAATGTTGGAATCAAATTTCCACTGCTGCTGCTTTGTTGCTCATTGAAAAAGGCAAAATGCATACAAAACCGGCAGCTCAAAACCACAGGCGTGCTTAAGGCGAGATTGTCGGCTTGGAAATGTCACAATGAGTAAAAGACGTAATGAATGTACTTTTGCGTTTTTCTTTCTCACTGTACTGTTCAGCCTGGGAGTATCTCAGACTGCCCCTTCCCCTAATTTCGGGCTTTCCAAGTTTATTTCTTCCACCAAGTGGGAATCGCTTCTTCTGACCTCTTCCGCAGCAGACAAGTCAGTTTACTGCGCTCAAGACGGCGCGCACTCGTGGGCTGAAAAGAAACACCTAATACACGTGTACATCCTCCAGGGCTCAAAACCTGACTTTCGGTTGTTGGATATTCCGAATCGCCTAAGGCAACTGTTCCCAGCTGGTTCGCTTGACCTGACTTCGAGATAGAGGCGCCCCTGCAGGGGACCGGGTCTATGTGCTGTGCCTTGCCGAAGGTCTGATGCTTGCCCAACCCGCTCGCCTAGTCGGAAAGTCTACCAAGCCTCCGCGTTGGGCAAGCCATGCGAAGCGAAAACAGTAGGTCGCAGACGAAGGCATTCTCCACCATTCGGCGACCTCCTTCTGGATGAATAAACGTCCTTTCCCTTGGAAAACTGCAGATTGATGAGGTCTAAAAAGGAAACTGGGACCGGTAAGTCCCAAGGTGAGTGGGTTTCCAACTCCATGATCTCTGAGGGGTAATTCAGATTTTGAGCAGCACAAGTTTGTACCTCTAGAAGCTATCTCCTTCAGTATCTTTCCAGACTAATACAATACTTGGGGTAGGCAAAAATCCAGACACTTTCTGAAAACTCTGAATCAAGTGTGACATCCGCAGTTAAAGAACGATCTTGGCTGAGGTTTCACCTTCAGTGCTGGAAGGAGTCAACACTAGAATCAGCTGCAGGCTGCTCCTTCTTACCGGCGCGGAACACTTCCGTACCGCTATGGCATTCAACAGTCGTCTTGCTGGCTGTGCGCTTGGCTCGGTACCTGGGAGGTGGACCCTTAAGGTGGTGCGGCTTGGAAGCACTGTGCCGCAAAGCTGCAGGTTCAGCAGCTGTAGGCCCCAGAGTCTTGGCTGCGACTAGTTTGACCAGATTTTCTCCCAGGCCCCAGCTGTGCCTTGCCCAGGTTTACACCGGTCTGAACCAGGCGAGTCCTCGTAGTGGGGTGAGTGAGAGCTGGGAGCCAGAGCAGGCAGTGATTCAGGGAGCCAAGATTGCCTGAATTCCGTGGAACCTCCAGGTTAAGTTCTCTCAAACGTGTGGTTACTCACTGCGAGGAACTCAGAAGCAAAAGATTCAACCGTTAAGTTGGTGGGGACTTTTTCTACTTAAAGTAATAATTTGCTAATTCGGATCTATTGCTTTTAAATATCGAGTTCCAGAGACCTCTGTCAATGCAGGCTTAATTTCATCCCACTGATGAAGGATGTTTATAAATGGCGCCTGCGGTGCGAGCCGGGTGTGAAAATATCAGTTTTATGCCTTTTGATAAGAATTACCGAGGTGGAAGGCTTATTAGACGATTACAAATTTCGCAGCTGCTCACAGCCCAATTAGGCGGCTCTTCGCGGTGAGTGGAAGCTGTGGGGGTCGAGGCGGGTTGGTGTTCCCACTTTCCAGTCCCGGACCTCCAATCAAGAACTGACTCTAAGGGCTCCAGACCCTTTTCCTTACCCTCGGGTTTTAGGAAGCCACACTCCAGGAATCCCAGTTTACCCCGGAGCCGCACAGTCTGGGACAGGGACAGGACATATTCGGAAGTCCCTCTGGCTATCTCTTCTATCCCACCCCTTCTTGGAAAGATCCAGGTGGTCCAGGGGTGTTGGTAGTCCCCCTGGGTGGGCCTTCAACCTCTGGTATTTATTTGAGGAGAGGTGGCCATCTAGACTTTTCAATTTAGTAGGTAAGAACCAAGATCCCATGTTCATTCCTTTCCCACCCGCAGACACACGGGATGTTTTTTGTTCTGTCCTCGTTGGTTCAAAATTGATCTGAATTGAAGTTTTGGCTAAAATTTCTCATTATGAAGATAGAGACATATCATACACCCATACTTATACCTTCTGATTTTTAGCCCAAGTACCTAAAAGTGGGAAAAGATTCTCTGCAAAGCAGCAGGTGAACTTTTTCTTTGCCGGAGCCAAGGAGGAATGTAGGTAAGAAGTGTGAGGCCAACTCCGAGGAGCTGGGCTTCTATGCAATCCTCTTAGACTGGCCGCTCACAGGGGGTCATGAGGTCGTTGGGCCCAAGACCGGCGGGGCGATCAGCCCTAGCTTTCATTTGGAATACCTGCCCTTTCCCCTCCGCCCACGTCCACATTCAACCCTCACCCAAAGGCTTGCACCTCCCGCCATACAGAAAATGACTCACCACCCGGTAGCCTACCGAGCAAGCTGGGTGCACGAAATTAACACCGCAGGAGAAGTCCGTGTCCCGCAGAGTGCCAGAAGTAAAGCAGACGCCAGTCCTGGCTTTTAGGTCTTCTGCTTATGTGTGACGACCATCCTCCTTTCCCAAGCCCAGAAGGCTCTAAAAATGAATCATTTCCTCCACTTATGCAGAGATAGGAGCTCTTAGATCAAGATTAGTATTTTGAAAACCTGATTGAGAGCCGCCTGATTAGGCGAGGGTGGGTGAAAAGACCGCATAAACGCCAGCGCCCCCGCCCCACTTCCCCCAAACAGCTTTAGCGCTCTTGGCATCTCCAAATGACCCGCGTAAATGATTCTCGATCGTAGACAAATAGCACTCTATAGTACTTTGCAAACGGTTACACAAATATACGGTAATTAAATCTCCAAACTGGACCTCATTTTTAATTTCACTTTAAATGCAATTCTGTGCTATACACGGCCTGATGGCGCCAACTCCTGCACTTTCCATTCGGACCAGCCATCTCATGGAATGAGCTATCTCATGGAAAATGCATTATGTGGATTCCCGCTTGCCCCAGTACTGATTTCTCACTTGATGAAAAACACAAGTCTTTCTGATCCTCACGCACAAGTTAGCTTTTCTGGAAGTCGGTCCATCCCAATCCTTCAGTTCTCTACAGGGTCCCAGGTGAATCAGAGCTTTCTTCTCCCTCCACTCCTCCGGTAAAAGACTTGGTAGAGGGATGGCTGATATGAACTTGTGCACAGTTGCCAAAAAAGGAAACCAATAGCTGTAGGGAAATGTTTTAAAGACCCTCGTGTTTATGGGAGAAAAAAATATATATAATTGAGGAAAAACCAAATTTGCAGACATTTCTTGGCCCCAAACTCTTAACACTGGCTCACTTCATCACAGGAAAATCTGTCTATCCCCATCCACTCGCCTGCTAGCCTGCTACTGACCTGTCGAGAGAAGATCATTCCCATCTTCCTTTTCTACACAAATAAGGCAAGCAAATTATATGTGAGTGTATATATGTTTTTATAATATATATCTAATTGAAGGAATATTACATAATTTTGTTAAGGCCTTTAAGAAACAGAGACTCACAGATATTTTTAAAACTACCTAGCATATACAGAATGCTCTTTTTAATTTTAATTTAATCTTTTTTGTGGTGCTGGGTATTGAACCCACCGTCTCACTGCGAGTGCTCTACCACTGAGCCACATCCCTAGTCCCTCCCAGATATTCTTATATTGCTTATGCTTCAAACGTTTTCTCTTGTTTCTTAAAAAAGGGCGAGTTTGGAAATAAGATTATTTTAACATAATCTCTTACCAAATATGTCTTCATGCACTAAAAGTAACGAAGTAAAATTTATAAATAAGCTGTTTAAAAAAACACACCGTCCAATCCTACTAAATTACTGCATCTAAGTACCCCCACGCTGCCAGAATTCGATGCAGCAGCTAGCTGGCCGCTTCTAGGATTTAGATTCTGTCTAGGATGAGATGAAAGAGCAATACTCATTAGCAACATACTTCTGTCTTTCTTGTAGCCTTGATTTCAAATTTAGTCGCAAACCATAAGCTTTTGTACTGCTCAGATGTTCCTTCTTTATCTTAATCAGAAAACTTTTCTCAAATGGAGCGCGAACCGCTAGGTAAGTCAGCCCCGGGGCTGCCAGCGAGCGGTCGCGTTCCTCAGATGCAGAGGAGAGGAGATGCGCTTTTGGAGAGAATGACTAAAACGTTCAAGTCAGAGACCTTCACTTTCCTTTCTGCTTGCTGCAGAACGGGATGTAACCTGAATCTTTGTTTAGATTTTGCTTGGGGAGCGAGAATTTAAAAGCCAAGGCAAACGCAGAGAGCAGATTTTTAAAAAATCACGTTAACAGACCATCCCCCGTGGGGGGTTCCCCCCTCCCCCCTTTAATACTAAACCTGGAGTAAGTTGGCTTGTCCTGATAAAGATCTTAACAAGTAGAGAAGGCGGGTTTTCCTAAAGTAGGTGAGGCTATTCCTCCAGGAAAACTCCCCCCCCCACCCCTCCCTCTATGTAAAGTTCCACCCTCTGGAAAGCAAACACCCCCCCCCCCTTTCCTGGAGGGGCAGACTTCAGTGGAGTCAGAAAAGGAATCTCAAGTACGATCTGTCAGAGAGCGGTTGCGGCCACTGCGGCTTCTCTGGACGAAGACTCACTTGTGACATTCCTATCCTCCTCGGTGTTAGCTTTTATTAGTTCTTTGGGGCGGGGGAGGGGGAAAGATCTGTAGCCACGGGCAGCCTCTGATCCTCCGGAGTTGGTATGTGATAAGCGGCCCTAGCAGTGCCATGTATTGGAAGAGCGATCAGATGTTTGTGTGTAAACTAGAAGAAAAGGACGTGCCGGACCTGGCAGTTCCCCTAGAGAAGGTGAGCGAGCCGATGACTGGCCCGGCCAGTTGAATTGCAGTTTCCTTGGAACACGAGTTGTTTTGGCTTCTGAATGAGGTTCAGAAACTACCTGTAACCGGCCTCATCTTCAGACCTGGCAATTTTTTTTTTTATTACGTAGTAGCGCTAGTCCGTAATCATTGCCCCCCTCCGCACAAGCTCACTTAACCTGAGGCATGGAGACTGTAATTTGGGAGACGAAGCCTCCAGCCTAAGGCGCTCTCGGGTCCATGTGAGTCGTGCTTTTGTTCTATTTGCTATGGAGATCCGGGAGAGCGGGTCGGGAGTACAGGGCGGCTGTCGGGAGGGACCGTAGACTCCACGAGTTCGGCTGCGGGCTGACACTTGCTCGTCCTTAAGGGCCCCTGGCCGCAGGGCGACCAGCGCTACCTCTGCCCCACAACAAGATACAGGGAGATGTGGCTCCAGGAAGGCCTCGGGGATCCCAGGAAGGGCCAGAAGCATCGTTTTATTTAAAACACCAGTGGAAGCAAATCCCACCGCATAAAACGAGTCTGACGGTTTGTCTGGGTTTGGGGGTGGGGGGACTGACAAGCTCTCACTTCACTCTGGTGGCAAGACCTGTGGGTGCATCGCGATTTCAGTTTGAAAATCGTTTGCAGCCTGTTTGAGGGCCTCAGGAGGACCCGCAGCAGGCACTGATGTCTTTGGACGCTGGCTGGTAACACCCGGCAAAACTGGGGCTTTCCTGCTTGAACTCTTTGTGTACATCTTGGTGCAGCTGCGGTCCCTCGTAGGGAACGCACCCGGGGGTCCCTGATAGGGTCCGCAAGACCCCCACATTCGGGCAGAATCTCGTCTGACGCTTTCAAAGCACGGAAGAAAGCGGAGGGGAAGACGAATGAGAAATACGGAAACGTGGGCCACTCGGGTTCTGGAGATCCACTAACTCCCAGGCTAGAGTTTTCATACTGCGGCAGAAAAAGCCCCCAGAGGCTGCGTTTTCTTTTAAGAACAAAACTCCAGCAAAGGCTTGGAAACACTTTAGTAACGCGCGTTGTTGCTTTAAAACATTCTGACCGAGGTTGGGTGAGTTTTTCTAATGGCACAAATTAAATTCAGCTGGATATTTTCCATTATTCGACCCGCTTTTTGCGCTGGTTAAAAATAATCCCTTAGTAGCTCAAATGTTGACTTACTGAGCAATAAGTGGCAATTTACACCTTAAAGAAACGAGTGTAAATCACTCATGGCTCTAATTGCTATAAGTTTACGAAAGAGCTGCTGGCTCGGTTTAATCTGAAGCATTTTCATTCAAATTGTCATCGGAACAAACACCAGGCTTCTTAAATCCCGCTGTAATTAGCTTTCAAGTATCCTATTAAACCTCTTCACCTTTCGGGCTATCCTATTCAAAAAGCCCCCTTTAAAAAATATATATGTGTCTTGCTCTTTTAATTGAGGTTATTAAAGAAATCAAGTTTCTTTCCCCACCCCCTCCTCAATCGTCTTTTCTTCTCTCCCACTTCACCTCCCCCCGCCCTGCACCCCCTTTAGCCCGGTGTTCCCCGCTTCGCGGTGATTGACGTCTAGAAAGAAAACGCTTTGTGCGGGGATGATTGTTATTAACTTGTTATCCCTGGCGGGGGGGTCAGGGAACTAACGTGCTCGGGTGAGCACAGGGGACCCGGCTCCCCGGGAGCTCTGCAGCTCGCCCGGCGAGCCCTTGGCGTTCGGGTGGCGGCAGCCAGCGGCTGGCAAGAGAGGCTGCGCGCCCTCGCGCCCGCTGCGCTCGGGCTCAGGCGCAGGGAAGGCTGCACGCGCAGCCCGCGCGCTGGGGCCTTCATTAGCTCGCGCCCGGTGCCGAGTCTCTCGGCCGCGTGCACGTTCTGAACTTCTGATCTTGTTTCTCCCTCGGTTCCTTCCATCCCACCCCTCAGTGCCGGGGGCTCATGTCGGACGAGTGCGGGCGGACTGCAGCCCTGGCGGCTGGAAGGACTCGGAAAAGTCCCGGAGAAGACGGACTGGTGAGTGGGGAGGCGGGCGAAGGACAAGGGACAACTGTCCGCGAGCTCTTTCCTGGGCCAGTTGGCCCCACTGGAAGCGGGTGGAGGGCCGGAATGGGTGGGAAGTTAGCTGGCTCAAGTGGCCGGCAGGGTTGCATAGCTCCCGGGGTCGTCGAGGTCAGGGGTCAGCAGCCCCAGAGGGTACGTGGCCAGAGCTGGGACCTGGGAGAGAGAAGTAGAAATGAGACCTCATAGACGGGGTGGGGGTCGACTGGGGGAAGGGAGGGGAGGCGTTGGGGATTCCCCCGTGGGTAGGTGGGTTGCGAAAGGGTAGGAGGGGTCTAGAACTGCCTGCGCGTTTCCTGCAGGTGAGCCCCGAGGGAGCTGGGGACGAGGACTCGTGCTCCTCCTCGGCCCCGCTGTCCCCTTCGTCCTCGCCCCAGTCCATGGCCTCGGGCTCCGGCTGCCCCCCTGGCAAGTGTGTATGCAACAGCTGCGGCCTGGAGATCGTGGACAAATACCTTCTCAAGGTAGGATGGAGCCGCGGGGTTAGCGTGGAAGCTCAAGGGAAAGAGAAAAGCTCCCTGACCGCCCTTTCCATCCAAGTTCTCAGTAGTGATTGTAGACCTCAGAAAATTAGCCCAGTTTAGGGCGACTCATACAGTGAGTCAAGTGTGATTAAAAAAAAAAAAAAGGCTCTTTACATGTTGCTGCAAAATAGTTTATGCGAGACATATCCTGGTGTAGAAATGCCAGTTCCCTGGGTGAATGTACCATAATCAAACTGATTCGTAGACAGACGTGAAGTTGGGGAAACCCTTGCTCAGTTTGAAAGGCTTGCCTTCTCATTTCTTTACCAAGCCCCAAACCATTGCTTTCTTAAACATCTTGGTTTTAACTGATCCCTCCACCCAAGTAACGCCCACGCTCCTGTCTGCTTAGAAGAGTTCCAGGTCAGTATGTGGTAACTGATTTCCCTTTGCAGTGTCTCCTTTGGCGTAAGCCATTGTGAAGTACCTTAAATTATTTTTTTCTGGATACTTTTTAATATAGTCTTATATTTATTTACAGTTACTTGAAACTCTTCCAAATTAAGAAAGTTTATAGGAGCATTTAAATAAAAAATTTTTTTTCAGTACCTTCCTGCTCTTAAGCCCACCCAATGCTGTTGTTATGTCCTCTCCAGTGCTTAAGGAAAAAGATGGAAAATGATGTGAAGTTAGACATGCACACACACGCACACACAAGAGCCTCCGATGAAGTGTTTCAAGTGGTTTCAGAGTTGACTGTCTTAATTTGTTTTACTTTTCTCTTGAAATATTGTGGGGGAATTTTGGAGTAGAAATTCTGGCAGGCCCAGTTATCCATGTCATTGCAGGCTGGATCATGGTCCCAAGTGTCTTAATCCTAATACATTAGGTTTTCAACTTCAATAGCTTTTTAAAACCACTATGTAAAATAATAGTTTCTCTTAAACTGAATTAGTTGCAAACCAGTTCACTTTCTATTCCCTCCCCACAATGTAAGAGGTTCAAAAGGATTAATTATGGAGAGTATGAGTTCAAAAAGTGAATTAGTGGAACTCTGTAAATTTCTGTCATTGCACAAAACTGCTTTATCTGTAAAATGGGAATATTACCCTATACAACCCAGATACAGTACCAAAAAAAGTTTTAAAGGTTTTAAAGTTTTGAAGGAAAGGTTTAAAAATAACTAAGTCTGTCCTACTTGGTGGTTGATCATTATAGTTGGCAAATTAACATGGCTTTCTCTTTAAATCTGCATTCTTAAAATTCCAATTTCAATGTTGCTAAACCTGAGCCTTTTGATATTTTAAAATCATCTTTTGAACCAAAACCAACTGCTTATTTTCAATGAGCCCTCCCAATAATTAGCTGAATTTTTAAAAGAATTTCTCTGAAATATGTTTATGAAGACTTTAACACTTCATAACAGAGAAAATTAGGATGAAGTAACACTAATCACATCCTCTGGAATAGTTTCTAGTGTTTACCTTGTATAAATATATATTTACATATCTTCTTTGTATTATAGACAATACCTGCCATCTGAGTTATGCAAAGCTTTTTTTTTTTTTTTTTTGTAATGAGACAGGAGTCTGCCCAACAAAATCTTCCACATGAATCTTATTCTTGTAGAATACTTATATATGAGTGTACTGGCACCAAATTAAGTCTGATACTGTATGACTGTCTTAAAACTCCAAGTTCTTAACTCCATACCTCCCCACACTTTGATTATTCTTCCAGATAAATTTGAATTCAAACTTGGCATTGGCTAAAAAATAGACCTAGTATAGGAATAGTATTTAAGGGTGTATCTAATAGAAAAACACTGTCTTGTGAGGCAAGTAAAACGGAATTAGAACAGAAAAGTATAAAAGGAGTTAGATATATCTTTGCCCCATTTATTACTTTAGTGTTTTGTGATTTTGGTGGTTTTCTGGCTTGGTCCTACTCCTATGTTTAAGCATTTATGCTGATTGTATCAATATTAGTCATCAGTAAAGGTTTATAGTTTCCAGAATCTTCTTTCTTTACTTCACTTTATTTACTCCCTGCCCCCAAAAAAGGAAGATTAAGGGACTTCATTTTTTTGTTGTTTGTTTTTTGAAGTCAATTTTGAGGAAAGATGCCAAATCAGGTATTAGGTTTAGCTTTTGTAGACCATGGCTCCACCCTAAAACCTTGCTTTAAAGTACAAAACAAAACAAAATAAAACTTGGATGTGACAGAAATACAGAAGTCCCTGAACAGTAGAATACTAAAAAAAATCATCTACCTTTAAACTTTATATTAATTGGCCACATTTTAGGGGGCAAAGAAAAAGGGAAATATATCTTTACCTCCAGGACAGTATTCATCATGGTTAATATTTTAAATTTCAGTTTTCTCTGATTTCCCCCTATTATTGGCTTCTTATTTTCAGTGTTTTCTATCGTGCATATATAATTCTTTTAAAGAAAAAACCTAAAGTATAAAACTTAAAACCTCATAAAAAATGAGCATCTCATTAATGCTTTGGAAAGAGGTATTTCCCTCTAATTAGAAGCCAATAAATCTTTTTACATTAAGTATAAAAGTTTTGTATTTTGTATCACGGAAAAATATGTTGAACAGTACAATCTGACAAGATCATTGGATAGAAAAATCTTTATTATGAAATAGTATAGCAAAAGCCAAACCTCATGGTAATTTACTTTCCTGTTTTAGTCATTAGATCCATTTGTAGGGTGCAACTGGTGTTTTTGCATCATTGCTCTTCTTTTACATGAAATTTAATTAAGCATAAATCTACTTGTTGTGTCTGTTTAACAGAGCAAACCTTATGAGCAGCCCAATTCAACTAGCACACATCTTCATTCTTAAAGGCTAAAATTGTGCTTATGGTATTGTGGCAACAGTGTAAAGTGAGAGTAATTATGATTTGTTTTCCTGAATTGGTGATATTTCTTGTTGCTATTTAGAAAGTATAAAAGTGATGTGTTTTTTTTTTGTTGTTTGTTAAATACCATGTTATATCTTACTACTTGAAGTGTAAATGGAAAATAATGCTGTTTGTTCCCCTGTTGCCAAATCGTTAAGTAGTCTTACCATTGTTTTACTCCTTGGCTCTATTGCCAGGGCTACTGCTTTATTACCCTTTAGAGCTTCCTTAGCAATTTCTGGTTTGTAAGGGAAATGGATTGCCTAGTTTCTTTATTAGTGTGAGTATCTTATAAAGCAATTTTCCACTTTCTTTTTTGCTCTCTTTAACAGGTATACAGTTTATAATTGTTTGGACAAAAAATAGGTTGTTAGTCTTGACTTCCTTAAATACCAGGTTTCATTATAGGAAGAACCTAGGAAAAGAAAAACAAAAAAAATCTCTACATAAGACTTTAACCAAAATGTTTCTGGTGCTCAAAGAGGTGGGGTGAGAAGAAAAGAAAAAGAAAGAATAAACCTGAATTCTTTAGAGGAATTTAAAAAAACATAAACACAAATGTGGCGTATAGTAGTGTGATTTTCTAGTTGGAGTCTAAAATAGACTCTATCCAGATGCATATTTATATAAATGACACTGTTTGGATGGAAACATCCAGAGCATATGTTAAAATATGATAGGGCCAGTGTTGCCTCACATACAAAACAGTGAATGGGTTCTTCATTGTAGTGTCAGATTGCTTCTCATCTGCCCTGCTTTCCTTCCCAGGTGAATGACTTGTGCTGGCATGTCCGGTGTCTCTCCTGCAGTGTCTGCAGAACCTCCTTAGGAAGACACACCAGCTGTTATATTAAAGACAAAGACATTTTCTGCAAACTCGATTATTTCAGGTACATGGTGAATATTTTTCTTAGTATACAATTCAAGAAATTTTATGAAAACAATTTTATAATGATTTCACCTGTTGGACTTTTTCTTGTACAGTTTTATTTATTGAAGCCCTATTTTTTTCAAATGATGGATTTCAAAATATTGGGGTGTAAATTATATTAAAACACAATAAGTATGTTTATATGGCTTTTAGGAATTTAGAATACAAAAGTTAATTCAAAAAAGATTTTCACTCTGGAGAACGAAAGTTTTATGTATTACCAACAGAAGCTTTGCTGTGCATGGGTATAAAGTATAAAATACAAAATGACTTATTGTGACAAAGTTCTTTCTTTGGGGGAAATGATAAGATGACATAAAATCATTTCGGGGGGAAAAAACTGAAAAAAAGCTTTGAACAATTTACCATAGAAGGATCCCAGTTATACACCTATAAGATGACAAGAGTTTGGATACTGTGATCAAGTACATTGGCCAGAAGTACATTGGTCAGGATTGTAAGTACACTCCATTGAATTATTCTGCCTAGAAATTCAATTTCTTTGTCTGTTTTTGGATCTTTAGTTTGTGAGATTATATTTTCACAGGATATTAAATGTAACATTTTCACACTCTGATCTCCTTATAATTGTTTAAATGTAAAGTTTTTTTCTAGGATATAATTCAATTCTTTATGGACAAGCTGTTGGAAATTGAAATGGTTTGTAAGCATGAATTTTGAAATTACTATATTTCTTTTTATTTGCATTTGCAAATGAAGAGGAATGTTCATTGTGAAATTAGTAAATTAATACTATGTAGCAAAGTTTGCAACACTTATTATGTTGTCATACTCCATTTATGGATGTTATATTGTTTATGGAGTGTATGTTATACTGTATACGTTATACTTCATTTCAAAAAGTGATTTCACCTGTAATCCCAGTGGCTCCAGAGCTAAGGCAGGAGGATCTCAAGTTCAAAGCCAGCCTGAGCAAAAGCAAGGCGCTAAGCAACATAGTGAGACCCTGTCTCTAAATAAAATACAAAATAGGGCTGGGGATGTGGCTCAGTGGTTGAGTGCCCCTGAGTTTTAATCTCTGGTACCCTCCCCACAAAAAAAAGTGATTTTTAGACAGAGTGTTTAGTGATTGATTTGAATAAAATTGCTGGGTGATTTGAAGCACTTCGTAATACCCAGAATCATTTATTCTATGAAAATCACAGAATTTATGATCACTCAAAATGTATATTTCTTATTAGGTTTACTCTCCATTTCTTCTACAGTAGTAAAGTTTACCTTTCTCTTTCACTTATGATATGCTGATCTTACTTTTTTTTATGGTAAATTAAAGCCCTTTGAAATACTTGGTTTTAAGGTTGAAAATCTTGTTCTTCAGGACTTTTAAATACTTCATATTTTATTATATTCCGAAATTTATTTTTAGGATTCAGTTTTAATATTTTTTTTTAAATAAATAACATCTGGTAGTTTCTCCAAAGACACATCCAGGAGGCGGCGCATGTACATGCCCTGCTCTAGTGTGATCTGGGTTGCGGGGGCTGGTGATGGTGACAGGAGTCATGACAGCATCCAGTCACTCAGCCTGGAAGAAAAAAAGAAATATTTACACCTATCTCTGGCATTCTGTTAAGACTGATTTGCATCTAATATTTAAATATGTCTCCGAAGTTCTAGATAATGTTTCTTCCCTTCTGTGGATAGCAATGCCTTAGCTTTTCCGGGGAAGGATACAATTCCAAGTTTTCTTCTTCACCCACTAGGATGAAGAATTTCTATTCTGTGTATCATTTGATAATTTCTATTTTAAATGTTCTAATATCTTCTTTATGGTATTTTTATGGCATTTTCTAATCTCAACTTCCCAGTTTAAGATTTGTTTTGCTTTTTGATGCTAGAGATGAAACCCAGGACCTTGTGCATGCTAAGCACATGCTATACTACTGAGCTACACCCCGGCCCTGAACTTGGTTTTAAGAAGTCAATATTTATATCTTGAGTTTGTATACTTTTGCACTTTTACTTTTTCTGTCCATTTCCCCTCCCCCCACCTTGTGTATTTGTATCTTGAGTCTCTAAATAAATTTATAAATGCTTTGATATTTGACCCAGTAAGAATATTAAAATTCATGTTTTGTTTATTTTAAAAGAAAATTCAGTCTTCATTTACAGCAGTCATGAGGTTTTATTTTTAAAAATAGATCTGAATTGTGATCTTAAATCTTGATTTCTTACTATACTGACTTTTAGAAAATATTTTTATTTTTTTCAAAATGTTTAAATGCCAGTGGAGTATATAATGTGTTTAATATTAATCTGATAAATATCTCATGAAAGCATTAAAATCTTTACTGTTCTGCCCTTCTCTTTACTGTAGAAGGTATGGAGCTCGCTGCTCTCGATGTGGGAGGCACATCCATTCTACTGACTGGGTCCGGAGAGCCAAGGGAAATGTTTATCACTTGGCGTGCTTTGCCTGCTTTTCTTGCAAAAGGCAACTTTCCACGGGAGAGGAGTTTGCATTGGTGGAAGAGAAAGTCCTATGCAGGGTGCATTATGACTGCATGCTGGATAATTTAAAAAGAGAAGTGGAAAATGGTAAATATGTACTTAAAATACTTTTGAGTCTTTGGGGACAGTGAATACAGGGATAAAAATGATTTTTCCCAAAGTCATCTTAATGCATTATTTTGTGCAAAGTATAATTGTGGTAAAATTCATTAAGCACTCTTCTGTTAGTGATGGTCTCCATCTGTTTATTTATAGGAGAAACCATGGTGTATGTATAAGCTTTGTGCCATATTTTCAGGCAGCAGATTTTAGTTAAGGTTCAGGTTTTCTTTTTGAAAACAATTATTTTGTTTTATTTGCCTTCCAAAGAATGGGCCTTAAATGTGACTTCTAAATTTTTGTACTTTTGACTGAAAACATAAGTCTATAAGTGGAATATTGTTTCCGCAATATGTTTACAGTGTGTTTTAAAACTTAAAGAGATTTTCAATCTAGAAGATATGTACAGTTTCACAATAAGCCAAGAGATACAAGAAAGCTATTACTGCATGATTGGTGGACTGATTTGAGTTACCAATATGTATGGTACATTTTTAAAATGCAGGTAATGGGATTAGTGTGGAAGGTGCCCTCCTCACAGAACAAGATGTCAATCATCCAAAACCAGCAAAAAGAGCTCGGACAAGCTTTACAGCAGATCAACTCCAGGTAGATGTGACAATGAATTTAAGATTTCTGGAGCCCTTCCCCACCAAGAACAAAATTCCAAAACAAAAAGCCAAATTCATGATGCCTAAAAACATTCATGTTTTCTGAGAGGTTATCCTATGCTTTTTTTTTTTTGAGAACTTAATGAATGTATGAATATATACTTATTGCCATGAAATGTTTATCAGTATTCCAACACACTGTGTGTATAGTCTAGTCATGCAAGTGCTGTTTCCTTGGAGTCTTTTGGTATCAGCAGCACAGTAGAAACAAAATGTTGATCTGTTCTGATTTCATGATAACATCAGTCTAATCTAGCCATATATGTTATGACATGTAATCACAACAGGAGACAAACTATTCTGAGACTCTTAACAGAAAGAGACAGCATGTAGGTCTATGGGACTCTAATGTGTTAGTCTTTTTAAAAAAATTACAATGAGCCTCTTAATGGACAAGATTGTTATATTTTTTGAGTAAGAAAGAATTGAGTGTTCCTTGAAGTAAATAGTAACATGCTGCTGGTTGACTCCAATCAAGTAGTCCGTTTCTTGTTTTTAAAAGGTGTAGAGGAAGTAATTATATAATTTGATGTTAAAGGTTGGCTATACCCCTGAAAAGGATGGGATTATTTTCAGTTTAGTTGTCCTAAATATAATTGTTGTAAATTTGGTTGATCCAAATTGTCAAGAAGATAAAAGTTTATATTTAAGTCTATACATATGATGATTATTTCTGGCACTTTTTCAGATAAGAAAATAACTTTTTCTAAAAGATTTATGTCGCTTAGGTTATGTGTTTTATGTTAAGGTAATGTAATATTTATTGGGCACCTACCATGTACAACTGGGTACCTTAGACACAGCATCCATTTTAGTTCAGACTTCAAAAGACATTTATGCATTTGTTAATGAGTGAAAGTAATATTTTGAAAAATCATATGTAGCAAGACTTGCTGGTATTGAAGATGGATGCCATATAAAAGTGTTTTAAGAGAGAAGTTTTTATTTTGAGAATGATTACAAACATTCTGAGGGAACTTGGCAGTGGGAATGACTTGAGCATTAAAATCTAGGACCATTCAGAAAAAAGTTCCAAATACATCATTGTTTTGTATTTCTTAGGCATAAAGTTACTTGATCAGTAAGTAATAAATGAAAGATAAGGCAATTAGAAGAAATATCTCTGTTCAAACCTTGCTTATCTTGCAGTTTCCATGAGTTAAAATGGAGATCACACAAGTCCTTAGAGACCCAGTTGCTAAAAAGTGTCTGGGTTAAAGCAGAATCTCTAATACAAATGTACTGTTTTTAAAGTGGACAGTTCCCATGACGAATTGTCTATAATTTGAAAAATTACAAAGGTTGATAATTTTAATTTGAAGTAAAAATTTATTTATAATTGTGTGAATTTGAAACCCCTGTGTATAGACATAAGGGAATATCTGTGAAAGCCTTGGTATGACAAGTCCTGTGCCAGGCATCTTATCTGTATTATCTCCTTTAACTCCTATAGTTATTCCTTGATGTAGGTAGCCTCTCCAAAAGATTCAGGAACTCCCCTGAAGACAGACCTCCAGGAGAATGGTAGAAAAGACATCTGAATCCTGGTTCCCTAATCTGGTCTTTTTGTTTGGTTTGGCTTCCCAGTAGACCATGAGAGAAAAATGTGCCTTAGCAAAACTCCATCTAATGGCAACATCAACAGCTAAAACAGAGTGGGATTCTGGATCTTATGGGTAGTCTTACAGTTTTAAGTTGTTGCAAATGTGCGTAAAATATTTAAGCCTTGTGTTATAGAAAAATGTGATCAGAATTAAAAGCGATTAACATGTATATTAGAATCATAGGTTTTAAAAAATGAAAGCATATTGATATGCTTTCAAAGGATGTTCTCATTTACTCAGTATGTAATAGTATTTATCTTATGCCAGGGATGGCTGAATCAAATGAGATACAATCCTCTAGAGGTTCTTTATAATTTAGGAATATAGGATAGCTGTGGATAAAAATATATATATATTTATATTTACTTTGTCAGAATCTCTAATTGTCGATTGTTTTACCTTTCTTTAAGAAACCTGAATATATTCAAGTATTTTTGCTTGAACTGAGCAAAACAGTAAGATACTATATGTGCACAGTAAGTCAAGACTGTCCATACAGTGCCTACAGTGCACAGAGAAGAGTTAAAATAGGATGAATAAATAATTTCCTGAAATTCTTTAGAAATTCATGGAGAGAAAAATAGTTTGACTCAAAAAATACATCTGCAAATACATATCAGATATTGTCTCTTTATAAAAATGATATTTAAGAAATTCCTACTAATGTTATGATTTTCCTATTATAGTTACAAATATTGGCTCAAAGATTATTACTATTAAACATGCCAAGTTTAGCTCTTACTTTAATTTTCATATCAAATTGGTCAACTGTTACTTTGTCGACTCCTGACATTGCCATAAATCTCTTGGCCTTAAAATAATGTGTCTATAGAGACTCACCCCTAGACCATGTTAGAAGAACTTGAAAAAAGGAGTGGAGTGGGCTTCAGAAGCATCTGGAGAATGGTGAAACTAAAGTAGAAATTAAAAAGCCCTTTTATTTCTTTTCATGAGACTAAATACTAATATTATTAAAAGGAAGATCAATAAGTATTTCTTAAGAATATTCCAATTCTAAATGATCACTGTTGATTTGTTTTATTCCTTGATTGAAAAATTGCTTTATTAGATATAATTTGGTCTCATTATTAAACTTGAAAACTGGATATGCATTTGTGAAAGCATGCTGTTTATTTTTTAGAGATTATCAGTAACGAGCTTCTTAGCAAACACCCAAATACTTGCTCAGATTTTTCATTTTGAAAAATTAAAACACAAAGACATGATTAATTTGGTCATTCTGTTTGTTTTTGGGATGGTACATGTCAAACTATAAACACCAATCCTCATTCATATAGGAATATATTAAAGTAACACATTTGGAGTAGGAAAGGAATAATAAAATGAACTGAGTGAGATTATAAACATTTAGGCCATTTTGCCTATAGTTATGTTTTATTATCAGTGTATAGGTTGAGCATAGCTGGATGGGAAGCCAGGAATACGTAAGTCTAGAAGAGCCACTAATCAAATCTTTTTTTTTTTTTAATATTTTTTTAGTTGTAGATGGACTTAATACCTTTATTTTATTTATTTTATGTGGTGCTGAGAATCGAATCCAGTGCCTCGGATGTGCTAGGCAAGCACTTCACAACTGAGTCACAACCCCAGCCCCTCAAATCTTAATTGAAAATATAGCTTGTAACCTCAGAAGGTTTCCTGGACATTAGCCTTTTTCTACAGACTTTAACCAGATTTTACTCACTGTAAGTCTCATTCTGTCATGAACTCCCAGTGCACACTGTGTGACAGGAAAGGAGTTAACTTGGCTGTAGCCCATGAGGGTTATGAAGAGTAAGTCACTGCCCTTGTCCTCAAAGAGCTCACTTTCTGCTCTGGACAGTGAACTTGCAGATGAATTATTTAGCTACCCTGTGACAAGTGCAGATGCAGATGATAGTATTACACGAGGACAATAGTGGAGAACACAGCTGATTTGCCAGTTGGAAAGAGCATTGAGGCGAGCTGTGCTCTATGTGCTTAGGTATTTTGGGCACTCATGCCCCACACTGTAGACGTGTACTACATGTTGGATGCTTCCCTGACTGTTTGCAAGACATCCTTTATGTTTTATAATCCTCCCCTCAGCTGATTGACTTTTAATAATTAAATTCAAATATCTTACTTTATTCCCATAACGATTCCCTCTTCTGGAATAATCCAGAGTCCTTGGCTTGTGCTTGTATTCTGATATTCCCTACTCTCCTCTACTTTTCTCCCTTTACTTCTTATTTTAGGTCATTATTGGCATGTCTGTATCTTTCAGGAAAATGAAGACCAGGGAAGGTTTTCTTCATATCTCATAGCACTTGACACAGGGATTCCAATCCAAAAACTCCCATCAGAATCACCTGTGAATTGTTTCAATATAGAGATGTTTAGATCCTGATAAATTCTTTTTTTAGAGAGAGAGAGAGAGAGAGAAAAGAGAGAATTTTAATATTTATTTTTTAGTTTTCGGCAGACACAACGTCTTTGTTTGTATGTGGTGCTGAGGATCGAACCCGGGCCGCATGCATGCCAGGCGAGCGTGCTACCGCTTGAGCCACATCCCCAGCCACTGATAAGTTCTTATTCAATGGACTGATGATGTCTTTTTTTAAAAAAGATCTTAAATAGTCTTTTGCATAAAGTGAATGATCCCCAAATGTTGGCATCATTACAACCAAGCGGAATTCATCTTTGGAGCTGTTCACTATCTACAGATGCATGAAAATTATATTACTATAATTATAGATATTATACCTGTTTATATTATAGATATTGTACTTGTTTAGCTCAGTAGAGGTGGCAGATAAATGTGATATGATTTTTATATTTTATTATGTTTTCGAATGCTGGGAAGTTTAACAGAATGAATAAAATAGTGAGAATTCCATACTATTTATGCATTTCATTTATGGGTTCTAAAAATGGAAGTAAGAAAAGGTGAGTTTATTTCTAACAGCATAATTGAGAGACCAAATTTTCTGTTGAAGTGGGTTATTTTTTAAAGAGCTCAGCATAACTTTTGCATAGCAATTCACAAAATATGCCTTTTCACTTATATATACTTCCCATATTGATTTTCAAGTCGTAGAGTATAAGTATCACATTTTCTTGTGCATATCTTATCTTTTCTGTCATCAAAATTTAGATTGATCTGTGTATTTTTAACTATTTGCTATGTACATCTTTTATAAAACAGGTCATGCAAGCACAATTTGCTCAGGACAACAACCCAGATGCACAGACCCTCCAGAAACTGGCAGAGAGGACAGGCTTGAGCAGACGTGTGATACAGGTGATTATGTTAAAGGTCAATCAAGAGATACAAAAATTTCCAATTCAAGATCTTTGAGTGTGCATTGTTCTTTTGTGAAGAAATCTTATAATATTACCTTCCTGCTTTAGGTCTTTTCACACTCTAAATCAATTTTTTAAAACCTGATAAGTAGTCTACCTTGGGTCAGGCTGCCTTTTGCCAAATGACTCTTTGCATGTTTTCATTCAGTGCTCACAGCAGCCCCAAGATCCTCGGGCTAAGAAAGAGAACTGAAATTTCAAGCACAATCTGGTTCTGAATTCAGTGTTTTCTACTTTTTTTGACTGTGTGTGTATGTGTGTGTGTATGTTTGTGTGTGTGTGTGTATGTATGTAGGTGTATGTATGTTAAGGGTATTAGTGGGCTTTGCTAAAAGATCCAGGAAGAGGGAGTTATGTAAATGAAGCTAGGGAGGGATGAATTAGAGTAAACTTATTAGAATGTAGAATTGAGGTTTAGAAATTATGGAAGATGAAATTGTTGTAGTTGCAGAGGCCTATGAATGCAGAGTTCTTTTTGGTCAGAAAAGGGCCATTATTTGTGACTTGAGGAAGAGCTTGTGACAGCATATGAGAAGAATCAGAATCCAGAGAAGACTAGTTAGAAGCAGACAACTTAGTTGGGATACCCAGCAAAGTAGTGATTTGGGGGGGGGGTGCTTGGGGGTGTAGAGTGAGTTAGTGGGCCTAGGATTTGTTGGAGAAACATTTTATTAACTAGAATTTGCTCAAGAAATGTCAGGAGCTGGATGATAGGGATACCAGAAAAGGACTTGGGGACTATAGTAGAGAAGCAGAGAGAATCAAAATATCAATAGGATTGGTACTCTTAACAGAAATAAAGTTAAAAAAAAAAAACACCTGGTTGGTTGTTTGGAGGAAGATGAAGTCCCTTTTAGTTGTGTTAATCATTCAGTGATGGTGGCAGTTGGATATGAAGACATGTATTTGAAAGGATGAACAGTACTAGAGCAAAGAGATCCTTTGGGTTAGATCCTTTAGAAGGAGATCATAGAGCATAAAAAATGAGCTGGGAGGCACCTGCCTGTAATCCCAGCAGCTTGGGAGGCTGAGGCAGGAGACTCCCAAGTTCAAGGCCAGCCTCAGCAATTTAGCAAAGCCCTAAGAAATTTGGTGAGACCTCATCTCAAAATAAAAAATAAAAAGGGCTGGGGATGTGGTTCAGTGGTAAAGCACCCTTGGGTTAAATCCCAAAGGTGATTGTACCAAAACAAAACAACAACAACAACAAAAACCGAAAAGGGTGGGCGTTAGAAAACATGTCAGAGGTACTGCCATTTGAGTGGCACATAGTATTACTTAGAATCAAGGAAGGAGCCTAGTGGAGAAGCAGTGGGAAGCTTGGAGAAGAGTGGCTGCTTCAGGAAGGAGGCAACCAACTAACAAAATGGTATAAAAAGAATAGTGAAGTAGAAGGTAAATAATACTTGAGGTTCAAAAAAGTTTAAGGAACTAAAGTAAAATGAAATTTATTTGGGGGTGGTGGATAAATACCTTCATTGTATTTGTATTTTATTAAGTTGGGAGGTTGATACACAGGTATATATTCTTTGAGAAGCTAAAAATGTTTTACATTAACAAACTGTCTATATAAAGAAGCATACGGGAAAGACCTAAGAACACTGCAGCTTCTCTAAAGATTAATTCCCCAGTGGTTTTAGTTGACTGCAGTATGAGGCTCTCTTGGGAGGCGAGTCCCACATCCTCTGCACATTTCAGATGTTCAGAGTATTGTGTTTATTTTAGTATTGTGTTTGGCTTGTTAGCCAATCTGGAAAGAATGCTGCCTTTAAGAAAAGCTACCAAAGTAATAAAAAAAATCTTAAAGTTGCTATAATATTGAAGGCAATAAGGATAGTTAACTGGAGATGGTCAGGAAATAGGAAAGGAACAATTAATACAGAATAGGTATCTTTAAATGTGTATAAAGATTGGTCTGCAAAAGAATATTAAAAAAAAACACTGATGTTCACTCATAATGAACTTTTTCATGTAAAAAAAAAGACTCAAATATGGTATGGCCATCACTAAAGATCATTTCATGTGCTTGGAAATGAAATTTCCTTTGAAGGCAGGTCAGACTCAAAGGTCCAGTGTTGCTTCTAATCTAAGACTTTGCACATTCATAGTAATGAAGGCTACAAGAAAGCCAGATTCATTGACTGTTAGGATTAGACTATTTTGGTCAGAAGCACAATAGAATAGAAGGCCTTCTTAGAGCATTTCTTATTATATTTGAAGGACTAAGGGTCCCAATCAGACATTTGTCTTGTAATTCTCAGGTATTTAAGTCCCAGTATTATGTGTATGTTAACTTGATCTCAAATGCTAAAACTCACAGAATATAGTTTTGATTTTGGCTTTTTAAATGTAAAGATTGCATGTTGGATATTTTTCATAAGCTGACAAAGAGTACTAGCAAGCAAATGTATATATTATTTTTATATATACATATGTATATATTTTATATATACACATATGTATATATAAAAATAATATATACATGTAATTTAAATATATAGTTCTTCACAGTGTTTTTGAAGAATTAAGTACTATGACTTCAAATAGTAATTATGTCTTTCCCCCAACCTCCTTCCTAATGTTGGGCACAGCACTTGAGACACATTAAGGAAAAGAGTTTTTATTACTAGATCTCTGTTGTAATATGCAAACTAGGTCATCCAAAGATGAGGTGGAAGCAATGGTCTGACACATGGAAAGTCTCAACTTCACTAGCTTCAAGTCTGCTTAGTGGGACATTTGTAATAGCAGATTGTCATTGTGCTAAAGTCAGAGAATAAAGATGGATGATTTTTAATACTTTTCATCCAGAGCCAATCATTATTCATATACCCTTTCAGATAAGTTAATTATGAGTTGTATATTTTACAGAAACAGGGTAAAACATTATTGGTGTTGTTTTCAATCAGTGTGATAGGATTGCCCTTCCAAAAGCTGAGATGCACATAATTTTTATTGCTGAATATATTGAGCATTGGATAATTTATTTTGTGTCTAGTTTTTCATTATCTTAAAATGTTGCCATTTTAAAGCAGGGAGCCAGTGGTGCAAGCCAGTAATCCCAATGAGTCAGGAGGACCTCAAGTTCAAAGCCTGCCTCAGCAATTTAGCAAGTTCTAAAGCAACTCAGACCCTGTCTCTAAATAAAATATAAAAAGGCTGGATATGTGGCTCAGTGGTTAAGCACCACTGGGTTCAATCTCCCCACCCCGCAAAAAATGTTGCCATAAGCAACACTATATTTTGTTTGTATATTCAACAGTTTCCTTAGGATAAATTTCTAGAAGTGAGATTGTTGAACAAAAAGATAGGAAGTGAGATCGCTGAATAAAAAGAACATTTTTAGAGTCTTTATGCAAAAATTGCTTTCTAGAAAGTTCATACCATTTTTCTTTTCCAGCCAGTACCTATATACAGGAGTTTTCACAGGAGTAAGATTGTTAAATATATTTGATATGTTTTTTTATATTTTTATATCAATGGAGGGCTGGGGATACAGCACAGTTGGTAGAGGGCTTGCCTTGCATGCACAAGGCCCACAAGATTGTGTTCAATCCTTAGCACCTCAAAAAAAATAAAAATAAAAATAAAAAATAAAACAATAAATGGAATTGAACATGTTTGCTTATTTCATAATTTAAAATTATTTATTTTCAATCTATATTTCTGTGAGTTATTTCTTCTGTCTTCATCTTACTAATTTTTATTAATCCTGTTTGTTGTGTTAAACTTTCATGGTCTATCATTTTCCTTTTCATTTTTTTTCCTACATAGAACTTTGTTTTTATGTATTTAAATTTCTTAATCTTTTGATAGAGAAGCATAGCACAAAGGCCAAAATTATCTGAAAAGTATGTTATCAATATTGGCTTTTGTTTTCTTAAAAATTCATGGTTTCAATGATTTGTACCTAAACTTTATCTGGATTAGTTTCATCTGAGGTAAAGATTTATCTGTATTTTTCTTTTGAATTGTTAACCAGTTTTCCCTAAATCAGTAAGCCATGCTTTCACAATAATACTAAATATCATCTTTCTCATATACTAAATTGTTGTATTTGTCTTTTAGTTCTTGCATTCTAAAGGATTCATTTTAATGTTTTTTCTTTTGCATGATGTCTCCATGACCTGTTTTCACCTTATGTAGTTTATGATTTAGAACTCCAAAATTTTAAATTGTGTTGTTCAGAGAAATTTTTAACTCTTGTTAGCAATTTGCAAAGCAGGAGGAAATTGCAAGTAGGTGAGGAGTCCAAAGGACTTGTATTTGAATTCTGAAAGTGGATAGCACTTTTTTTTGTTTGAATTAATGTTAGTGTAACTATTCTTCCATTTGTCACACATTCTTCCAAATTTCCAATTTATTTCCAAAGTCTGACAATATTTTTTGTTTCAATGAAAAGATAATAATTTTGTTGTTGTTGTTGTTTGTTGTATATTCCATACAATTTACTAGAGACAAAAAGATATTTTGAAGAAATTCCAGGAAGCACAGTGCAAGTTTATGAGGCTGTATGTAGTTCTCTGGAGTGTGTGACTTCTGGAAAAGGCAGGTGGCATCACTTCTCTCCACCCACTTGCCAGGAGGACAGATGTCTTTTGGGTGAGACTGGTGACTGCAGTGACATCATCGACTGTTTGCCTGTGGGCTGACTGGAGAATTTGAGTAGGGTCTCTGTACAGTTATCTCAGGGTCTATAACTCAGAGAGTTCTGGGGATGGCTTCAATTCTCACTCCTTTTCCTTGGTGCATGCCAGAGACTTGTCCTGGAAACCTTCCTTGGGTGCTGCCTTTTAGCCACCTGCTCAGAGCTGCTTATACCATTACATTGTTAACTTTTACTCTTTTAGTTTTAATCTCTTGAGTTTATACTTCACCAGCCTTCTATTTTTGATTGCCAGTGGAAGGGTATATCTTTGAAATCAGGCCAACTTGTTCTTATAAATTCTTTGTAGCCCTGATTCCCTTCTTCCTTCAAGTTCCTACCAGCCAACCCTGAACAGACCAGAGATCTTGGCCATTTCTTCCCTGTTCCCCAAAGTTTCCCATCATAATTCTCTTGACATTTTGATCCCTTCCCTTATTTTTCTTCTTATGACAGAATTTTTTGGAATGATGGCAATTTACATATATATATGTATATATATTATATACACATGTATATGTACATGTATGTCTATGTGTATACGTATATATGTATATATATGTGTATATGGATATATGTATGTATATTTATTTTGCAGTAGCTGGGGATGGAACCCAAGGTTTCACATAGGCTAGGCAAGTAAGTGCTCTACACTGAGCTACATCCCCAACTCTGATATAATAATATTTTAATAGAGCAAAATTCTGTGGTCAAGATTTATTTCATGGCGAGGACTCCAAACAGGCTGATTAATTACTAGTAGCATTATGGATAGTCTAGCCTCCCTTACCCAGACCTGAATGTAAGACCTTGCTTCCCCTGAATTCGCTTCATTTCTGTGGATAGAATGGAAAACAGAGTAGTTAGTGCTTTACGTTTTGTGAACATTTTAATCAGTGGATGTGTTTGTATTTAGTTCTATTTAAATATTACTAGCTTTTTCTTATTATACACCTGTCCTTAACATGCTTCCTAGGAAATAGTCTATGTATTCACTAAGAGAAATTGAACTCAGCAGGTTAAAATGTTAACTGGAATAACTGAATCAAGAGGCTTATAGAAAGCTTTAAGTTCTCTGTAGGGATTTTGATCATTTGAACAAGGGTTAGAAATAAGTCCAGCAGGTGTCTAAGAATACATTTAGTAGCATTTTTTTAAGTTCTTTTAAAAAAGACTTTTCTTTTACCTCCAAATGCCAGTAGTTAAACCACGGACACTTTTCTGGACCTTTTCATCCCTTTTTCTACCCATTTTCCTTCTTCTCAATGTCATTTTGTCTTTTTTTTTTTTTTTAAAGATATTGGTTTAGTACAGAATCAGCTTTTAAAGTAAATCACCAGAGAGCTCTTATCTGAGGGGGAAAATATAACTGTGGTTATCTGGGTTAAAAAGTGTATTTTCTGTCTTCAGAACTTTTTTAACAGGTAAAGTGGTGTTGAATTCATTTTTAAACTGGGTTGGCAATGCACTCAGGGTGACCTACCTGACATGTGACCTTCCAACCTTGACCTACTAACCTTGCTCTTCTCCCCTTAAGGTGTGGTTTCAGAATTGTAGAGCACGCCACAAGAAGCACGTGAGTCCCAATCACTCTTCCTCAGCCCCAGTCACTGCAGTCCCGCCCTCCAGGCTGTCTCCACCCATGTTAGAAGAAATGGCCTATTCTGCCTACGTGCCCCAAGATGGGACGATGCTAACTGCGCTGCATAGTTACATGGATGGTAGGTATCCCAACATCTAACAGGTTTCTTCCAAGCAATCACTAACTGTTAACTTCTAATATTAGGTTATTGATACGACTTATATTTGGAAATATTACCTCAGTAGTAGCTGAAAAATATTATAGGGGGTACAGTAGACAGCACAATTGTCCCCCAATTTTTATTTCTGTTATTCCATCTTTAGGAGACAAATTTGACACTCACTTTAGCTAAAAGTGCAAATATTAATAATGACTCTTACTGCTTGATTTTTACTGTTTTTTTGTTGTTGTTTGTTTGTTTTTATCTGGTAAATATTTAAATAATTTATTTTCCTACAATCAAAGAAGGTATTCACACTTAGATCTTTAGATTGGGGTTTAAGTTTTGTTAAACTTTTTATTGAGGCAAATCTTACCTATAGAGAAAAGTACATGCCTAAGTTTTCAGCTAAATGTGTTAAAACAGTGAATGTGCCCCATAAATACTACCCAAGTGAAGTAGGAGAACATAATTAGCACCCCAGAAGCCTCCCTCATGTCTCCTCCTAATTATTCTTTTCTTCCAAGTAACATAGCTCTGACTTCTAAAGCCTTGCCTTAGTCTTTTTTTGAGCTTTACATAAAGTGAACCATACAGAATGTATTCTTATGTGTCTAACTCTTCAGTTACCTTGGGAGATTCATCTGTGTTGTTGCAAGAGTCAGTGATTTGTTTATCTTATTGTTATAAAGAATTCTACTGTAGGAATCTTAGCACAGTTTATCTGTTTTATGGTTGATAGACATTTGTGTATCCTCTAGTTTGGGTACTTATGAACATGCTGCTATGGACTTTACTGCACATGCCTTTTGGTGCACATTAATTCTATTTGATACATACCTGGGAGTGGGACAAAGGGTCTTAGGCTATGCAGATGCTCACCTATAGTCAGTTCTTCCACTTTTCTGTAGTGGTGGAACCAGTTTGAACTCTGAGCAGCCATACAGAAGAGTTCAAAGTGCTTCACCTCCCCCATAATACTTAGAATGCTATCTATAACTTTCTAATTCTAGCAAATTTGGTGGTGTAGTGCTCATTATTTTAATTTACTTTTCCCTCATGACTTATGAGAGCAAGTATATTTTCTCTTGGGTATCTGTATCTCCTCTTGTGAAAAGCTCACACATGCCTATTGATTTGTTTTTTTATAAATTGATTTTATTCCCTGGTATAATCTGCATACAATGCTTTGTGATAAATATGTATTGAAAGTATTTTCTCCTCAGTGGTTTGCCTTTTCCTCTCTTTTAATGGAATGTTTTGTTGAGTACAAGTTCCTAATTTTAATGTAGTTCATTTCATCTGTGTTTTCCTTTATGGACAGTGCTTTTTGGATGACTTAAGAAATTATTCCAATTCAAAGATAATGAAGATATTCATCCTATCATCTAGAAACTTTATCATATCTTTGACATTTAGATTTACCTTGACATTCATTTATACTTAGAAATAATTTTTGCATGTGGTGTCAGATAGGAAGTGAAGCTTTTTTGTTATATTGATGAAATTTCCCCCTCCTCTTCAGAGCCATTTTGTCTTCAATCATATGTTCATAACTTTTATGCATCAATTTCTGTACACTCTATTCTGTTTCATTATTCGATTTTGCTTTGTATTAATACCTAGTCACATTAATTATTCTAGGTCTGTAATTCTTATTAGCAAATAGTACAAGTCTTTCTTTGTTGTTATTCAAATTTGTTTTGCCTGTTCTTGACCCTTTGTGTTTTCATAAATTTCACCAGCTTGTCAATTTCCATCCTGCAAAGAGAAAACAAGATTTTGAAACAATAATCCAGTAAATATATAGATCAATTTTAGGAAAACTACTATCTTAATAATGTCAATTTCATATCATGAACTTTAATATGTCTGCATATTTAATTCACATTTTAAAATTATTTCTTATATTTCAGAGCTTTTTAATAATCTTGCATGCCTTCTATTATTACATTTATTTCTCAACATTTCCTATGAAGCAGTTGTAGGAGATATTTCCTGTGTATGTAGAAATCTAGGTTATCAGTTATTTCCTTACACTGTACTTTGAAGATATGACTACATTCTTTTCTGATTTCCATTTTGTCTGTTTCGAGTATGGATAGCCAATTGACCTGACATCATTTATTGTTGGTCAGCTCTTATCCTTATCTTGCTCCTTTGCAAGTAAATGGCTTTTCCCCCCAGATTTTCTCTTCATGTTTGGTTTTTAAAATTTTTGTTTTGTGCCTGAGTATGCTTCTTGAATATGTAGTTTGATGTTTTTCATTATGAGACACTCTCAGCTTCTTTCTCTTAAAAAATTGTTTTCTGCCCATGGGGAAAAAAATCAAATTTTGCAATCTTTTTACTCCCCATGCTTTAATCTAGATATTTTCTTCTGACCTATCTTAAAGTTCAGTAATTCTTTCTGTATCTAAGAACCCATAAAACTCATCCATTGGCTTCTTAATTTCAGTTGTCGTGTTTTTCATTTTGAGAATTTCCATTTCTATACAGATGCCTCTTTTTTCACTATCTTCCTTATTTAAATTATTGTTATATTAATTACAATTATGCTAAGTTCATGTGTGAAAACTCCAGCATCGAGGTCTTTTGTAGGTCTGTCCTGTTTTTGTTGTTTCCTGTTTGTTTTCAGTCAAGTCATGTTTCCTTATTTGCCTTGTTATCTTTTCATTGTGTTTCAGATGATGGGTCTGAAAAAAACTAAAAAAAAAAAAAAAAAAATTGAGGCTCTAGATGATATCTTTCACCAGAGAGGATGAGTTTTACCTTGGCACAGTGTTGAAGTAGGGGGAGGTAAATTTAGCCCAATCAGTCTTCATGAGGCTGGTATATTTGTTTTGCTGCTTCTTGAATTTAGCACTTTGGTATTCCAAATAAAAGCCTAAGTTTGTTTTTGTTTGTTGTTTTCAACAACTTTTTTCTCATTAGTGGGTCCTAATCTTTTATTTTTGTATCCTATCATTCAGCCAAAATCTAACTTCTAAATGTTACTTTTATTTTAAAATTGTCCCTTAGCCTCATATTCTCTCCTTCCTCTCTGGTACTTGACTTTGCAATTTCTCACTACTTTGGTATCTTTCAGATGCTTTCCAATAGATTTTTAAAAATATCATCCAGCATTTCTAATTGTTAGGTTTGAAGCAACACAGCCCTTGCTGAAAGTAGGACTTCATTTTAAGTTTTGATTAAATAAAAAAAAAAATCCAAAGCTATACCATTGTTGCCATTTGTTTACACTAGCATTAACTTTGTGTGTGTTCATATGAAAGATTGTGGTACTGCCTGAATCAAATGTGTTTTGGTGTATGTTTGGGGAGGTGGTACTAAGGGAACTTGGGAGGACATTCTGTACAGACTCCTGCATGTTAAAACCAACAATATCTCTGCAGAACAAGCTGTGTGGTTTTCTAGCTACAGTGTAAAGTGCAGTGAATGGGGTATGGATGGAGTACATTAAAGTGGCCAAAGCTTGTGGCCCCAATAAATATTTTAGGGGTAAAATGGATTCTTGTTCAATACAGTACCACTATGCTGAATAAGTTACTGTTCCTGCTGAGGTCTGTGGAATGAGTATAGCTTGGTGCCCTCAGCTGTAATGCATGAAGAAAACACATTGCTTTGAATTGTTTTTGTTTGTTTTTAAATCAGTTTTATTCACTCTTAAAAAAAAAAAAAAACAAAACACCTGATCCTCAAATTTCTTTCTATTTCTATTTTGTAGCTCATTCACCAACAACTCTTGGACTCCAGCCTTTGTTACCCCATTCAATGACACAACTGCCAATAAGTCATACCTAATTTCTTTTTTCAGGGATAAAAATGATTAAGGATATAACTTGTCATTTATTATGTATAAAATATCATTGAAAAGATATTAATGTTAATTTTTTTATTTAACACCAAAAGCATTTCCAACATCACTTTGCTGCCCAGGTATGTATCTATAGTTGGCCTGCAAGACACTTTTATTCTTCATTTTTTTTTTTTTGGTAAAACTTATGTTTACAAGAAGAAAACAAAACAAAACATGTTTTTTTGTATTGTCTGGAAATAGTTCACTCTAGTGTGTATCTGTTAATTTATTTGTCATCAAAAGAGCACTTTGCCTAAAAGAAAGGACTGACAAATGTGCAAAATGTTTACAATCTTTTGTGAAATTGTAGTTTATCATTAGTTTGTATCTGTAAGTTATTGTTATAAATATTACCTGTATTTTTTTGTTATATACAACTTTATACTTTGAAGCTTGTATCTGTGAATTTGCAACTGAAATTATTTTGCCAGTGTTTTCTGAATGAAGGGAGTAAAGCTTCTGTTGCAGCATGCCAGGCAAACACACTCTGGTGTTTGTGGTTGATGAATTATGGCTGTAAATAACACTATAGTTTAATAAGCCCGCCATTCTAAGTTTATTAAACATTTTCCATTCTTGTGAAACTTTCAACCAATTTGTCCTTTTTTGTGTGTGTTTTCAGCAATAAGTTGTTTTTAATGTCTTTAAAATCTACCCTTAACTTTAAAAAGTCATTTTATTTTGAGCTGTGTTGTAAGTGCGTTCTAATAGGAAACTCATTTGTAGATGATTGTACTCATTCAACAAAAGAACACATGAAAACATCTAATTTGGCAAATAGTCTCTTTTAAACTAGGTAATAAACTTAATATGAAGAAAAAAAACATTTTTCAAAATGACCTACAGTGTATTCCCAATCCCGAAATGAAATACAGGCTTTAAGAATCTATTTCCCCGGGGACAAAAAAGTAAAACTGGAAGTATTTGGAGTTCCTAAACAAGGAGTCTTCACTTTTTCTCCCTAGTGAATACTATCTGGGATTGTGGTTCTTAGAGCTCAAATTTAAACCCTAGTATTCTATTCTCCATGATACTGGATCTTTTCTCTGAATTATAGATGGGAGTAATGCTGCTCTCACTAATTTTTATATTTAAATAACTTAATCAGTATTCACTCCTTGTTGGGACAAAAGGTAACAAGAGAAAATTTTGAAAATCTTAAGTTTAAGTTTTTGTTTAACTTGGCAGATTCACATCTGGCTGAGGACTGGAAGTAATATTGAAGTATTTGTAATTCCATCCTAGTAATCATAAATGCAACCAGAAAGCAGTCATGTGGACATACCTAACAATCTGCCTTAAACCAGAAGCAATAAACTTAAGTTTCATTATGGGAAAAGGAGGAAAAGAGCTTTCTAGGTTTTTGTTGTGTTGTTTTGGTTTTTTCTTTCTTTCTTTCTTTTTTTTTTTTGCTTGCTTGTTTTGCTTTTTGTTGTTTTTAAACTTGTAACTCCAGTTGGAATTCTTTTTGACCAAAAAGAAAAGAACATAGCCAAAGTCGCTCTATCTGATCTTGTGAGATTGATGCTAATCTTCCTGGGTTCTTGTCTACCTGTCCCAGACATGAAGTGGTGACATCAGCTTAACTTTTCCAAGATGTCAAGGAAAGCACCTGTAGTCTAGCCAAATTCAGCATGATTAGCAGCTTTATAGCATTTCTCAGCTGAATATAATCGGCAACCTTTAGCTTGGGAGATGTCTGATTATGAGTATTCTTTTTCTCACTTTTTCCTGTGCTCACTTACCCACTGAATCTGTACAACATTTTTTCATGTAACAAACCACATTGTCATACTTTTAGTTTCAGAGATGAACTCCAAAGTTGAAGGTTCAAAGATAAGAAATTTGTGATTTATATATCCTGCTTATTAAAGTGTTAATAATGACAAGAGATAGATAATAGAGTACTAAGAAAGGGACACTTAACAGCAGTATATGGCCATTCTTTTGCTTCTATGGTGGAAGTCAAAGGTGCTAATTTTAAAATATTAGGAAACATTGAAGTTTTCCATGTTAGTATATTCGACATAAGCATGTAGGTATTTATTTGCTTGAAATTGGTCAAACACCTTTTGTTTTTATTGTTAAGAGTAGAAAGACCTGGGTAAAAAGTAGTTCTCTCTTAGGTATTAAGAGATTCATACACTGAAGAAGGTAGAATAACATTTTTGCAATGCAAACTAAGAATTCTATTCAATATCAATAGCAGTCAATACTCCTTAAGTGATTCTTGTTAGAATGAGGTAGCACTAACAGCAGTAATTTTACATTTTACAAATGTCATTCTTAAAATTCCATATACTTCCATACTTATAAATAAGCACATCTGTTTTGCATATCCTCTAAGAAAACATTGTTAAATAGAATCATAGTTCAGACTTTAAAAAGTATTTTAGGCATTTGAAAGCTGATAGCTGTAATATTTCTTGGTATATTATGTATATAATTACTGTAGTAGAATTATGAGATTACATGGGATCTTAGGACATTTTTTATGGCATGGAGGACTTTACCAGTTAGTAAAGAAATGCTTCTGTTTTATTATAACAAGTCACTTAGGTTGCAATACACTGAGTACCAAAATATTTTAGCACAAGAAAAATTCTTAGTTGTGCCAAACACAGGAGGTGAAAAAACTGAGATTAGCATATTGGATGTTTGCTCTTCTGAAATACAACTATATTTTTAGAGAGAGAAATGGATCTGAGTCAAAAACAGTTTAGGTACACTGATTAATGTCTATTAAACATCTACTAGTATTCAATCATGTAATATTATTTTATAGCCTGTTTTCCCCTTTTATAATATCTTTCCAAGTCATATATTCATCTGTAATACTTGATATATAGTATTATGGTCTAAATGTATTCCACCTCTAGATTAATATGTTGTAACAATCTGTAATGCAGTGGTTTTTAGAGGTTAGAATTTTGGAAGGTGACTAGGTAATGAGGACAGAACCCCTATAAATGGAACTAGTTCCCTTAAAAAAAAGACACATGGGAGCTCGTTTGCTTCTTTGTTTTTCCACCTTGTGAAAATGCATAGCAGTTGCCATCTATGAGGAGTGTGCCCTGAACAGATGCTGAATCTGCTGGTGCCTTGATCATTAGGTTGCAATACACTTAGTACCTTGAACTAGCCTTAGAACTATGAGCAGTAAGTATCTATTTTTTATAAATTACCAAGTCCAAGGTATTTTGTTATAACAACCCAAATGGACTAAGATAATATTGCTTTGGATGAGATGATGCATTAAATATGCAGGTGCTTTCTAATTTTTCATTATTAGTATTGTCTCACCATGTGAGTACTTTCAGTATGCCCAGATGCCTCCACTGTATTTTATTAAATAGACACAGCAACCTCATAGAACAGGTTGTTGTTATCACTCGCATTTTACAAATGTGGAAATTGAAAAGTATGTCCAGGGTCTCAGTGACCAGTAACAAAGCCAGGATGTGCATCTAGAAGTTCAGTGATTGTAGATACTACATTCTTGATTCTATGCTTTACTCTCTATTTTAAACAATATTGTGATGGGCATTTTCATAACTACCTTTTTATAAATAAAAGAATGTTCACTTTAAAAATTTTTCACTAATATGAATTCTAAGAAGTGGAATGGATGTGAGTGCATGTTTTAAGTCTGTTGAAATGCATTCATTTCCCCTGTATAATGTTGGACTGTTACACCTCTACCAGCAGTGTTTGAGGTTTTAACTGAACCCTTGTTTATCCTGTCTGCCAGTGAAATTGTTAATATTTTAATTATTCTTTCCATTTTTACAGTAAAAAGATGATATTTTAAAACTTTATTATTTGATATAAGGATTTAATTTGCATTGTAAAAGGGATAAAATTAAGCCCAACAGTCACCTTCCCATGTTTTTTTCCCTTTTAGTTACTTTGTATATAAGATTAAAGCAAACATTCTTTAAAATTTGCTCATTCAGTTGATATCAGTTATACCTAGCACTCTTTTATTCTTTCATATTCTATTATCTTTGTTAACAATTATAGTGGTACCTTTATTACATGCTCCTTTGCATTTTTTCAAATGCTTTTCTGTACATCACTATGTATCCAACAGATGAGGAAACTGAAATTTAGAAAACATTGATTAACATAATTAGCCTTTGGGTTTTTAAAATTTTTTAATATACATTTTTAATTGTAAGTGGACACAGTACCTTTATTTTTAGGTGGTGCTAAGGATCGAACCCAGTGCCTCACACGTGCTAGGAGAGTGTTCTACTACGGAGCCACAACCCCAGCTCCCAATTGTTTTAAATATATATTTTTTAGTTGTTGATGGACCTTTAATTAATTAATTAGCTTATTTATATGCAGTGCTGAGAACTGAACTCATGCTAGATGAGCACTCTACCACTGAGTTACAACCCCAGCCCAGCCTTTGGGTTTTAATATGCAAACACCAGATTACTTTTATAGATATCTAGAGATCTTAGGAGAATGAATTTATAAACCCTTCTACTGTATTGAGTTTTGTGACAAATGGCAAGGATGATAGACTTTCTTCAGCTCAGAGGAAATGGAAAGCACTGCAGGAAACACCCTTCTCCCTTTCTCATTTTGTCATCACGTATAGTACTTAACCTTCAAGTTCAAATTCTTTTTCAAAATGTGGTTAAGAGTGGAGTTGAGGGGTAGACTGTACATTTATTTGTGAGTTTGAGGGGTGGGGGTAACAAAGAAGGAGGTTAAGAAATAGGAGAAGGATAATTGAGTCTGGGAGGGTAGAAACAAAATATCTCCTTGCTTTCCATTGTGTTCTACAATATTTGCTACAAAATATTTGCTATAAAAAAATAGGCCCCAGGTAAGTGCTCAGTCTATTGAATGAGAGTTGTAGGAAAACAATCAGAATAATATTTCATGCTTAAGTCCACGAGGGTAATTTCAAATTTCATGAGAGCTCTTGCCAAATGCTTAAAATGTTCTTTTTCCTTGCCTTTAGCACATACCTTACATACCTGTGGCAGTCCATATATTTTTAATGCTATTTAGCATTGGATGTGAAACACCTAGGCTTATATTTTCCATATTCTCTGACAGGGGTTAACTGTACAATAAGGACATTTAGCCTTTTTTGATGCCATTTTCCTCAATAGCTAAAGGATGAGTTGAACATGGGATGGGGAATGCAAAAGGCATTGTAAAAACATGAGCAATTAATTTGGGAGGGTGGGCTAGTGCCAGGAAATAAGGCAAACTGACGCTAAGCTGCTGAAGTACCAGAAAATTTGCAAGCACCACCCTACCCTAGGGAACTTCATGATCACAGTGTTTTATCCATTTATTTTAGTAAAGTCAGAGATGGAAGGAACATCTAGGCTCTCAAGGGGGAGTTCCCTTGTTCTAGCTGCAGTTCAAATGGAAAACATGAATTACTTTGTGCAAACTCCTTTCTTGATCTTAAAGAGTCAGTGGAGGTGTCACCTGTGATTTGGGTATAAAAAATTATGAATTTAGCTTGCAGAGGTAATTAGAATGTTTGCAATTTATTTAAAACACAAAGGATGCAATATTTGAAAATGGAAACCATTGTTACAAATTCAGTTTCAAAATATTTACTTCCAGGAACCAGGGTGAAGTCTCCAGAGAACTACTACTAGTTATTAGCTCATTTCTTTTATATGCACTGTGATGAGTCTGCTATTTGCCACTATGGTTTTGAACCACAAATTTCATCTTTGGTTGAAAATCCTCCAAGCAAGACCATGTGCAATTCTCCTAGTCATCACTTATCTTTCAGAAAACAGTCTGGTGAATGGTAAAACTGTCTCTGGAGTCTTGGTGGGCAAGGATTTAGCTTCACAGTTTGCAGCAGAGCCTGGCACTTGCAGGAGACCAGTCATAGAAACAATGAAAGAAATCAGGAAAACTGCACAAGACATGAATGCAAACCTATGATGGGCTGCCACTCCTGTTAGGATAGAAGGAGACAGTGGTAAAACTAAGCTGTGGCAGCTACAGTGTGTGAGGAGTTCATAGCTCCAGCAGCCACTGAACTCATGTAGGTAGAGGACAAGATTTAAGGGACCAAGGAGGGCAGAGGAGAGGTGGCGCTAAGCAGTGCCTTCTCTGGGAAGCATTCCCTGATTCTTCCGCCCCCACACCCCACCCCAGTATGGATTCATTGCCACCTTTGAATTCCCAACATTTTCTCAAATGATCTCTCTACACAATGTATTTTATTATAATTTTCCTCAAGTTAGTCTCAAGACTAGACTTTGAGATATGTCAAAATAGGGACTGTTCACATGAGGGTCTCTGGAACCTAGTGCAGATTCCTGATGGAGCTGCCACTCTTCCACTGTGAACTCTCCATGCCATCTTGATAGCAGGCTCCAAAGGTCGGCCTTTCTCATGTGGGCTCCTCAGCCCCACAGAAAGTCTCCGCCTTGGTTTGAGACCTGTTTCTTGTTCTCTTCAACTAAGCAAAACAGACAGTTGGGCCATTATCGAGTAATTCAGGCAAGAGAAGCAGCCAAAGCACATGTTTTTATCTGAGTTACCCAAATTGGCCGACTCCCCAGCCTGCAGTTACTGGGTAATTGCTCAATCTTCCACTTGGCTTTTGCTGTGTAAATGTGGCCACAGAGTCTTTTCATTTCTTCTGAGTGGCTCCTCCCTTCTTCTATCTAGTGCAGCTAACAACATAAGATTTACCTTTCGCCATGTCCACTGGAACTGTTCTGGGCCTTCAAGTCACATGCTCTATTAGTCTTCAGAAGGTACTGACGTGTTTGGGAAAGAGCTTGGTCATTGTCCTGTGTGTTCTGGATAACCTTGGCCAACTTTTTGGAGAGAAACAGCCAAAGTCCTATAGGATGCACACACATAACTCAGTCATAAGTTCAGCAAAATGGGGACATTTTTTCTATTTGGGCCTCAGATACAGAAAAGCAGAAATACCTTTTCCAGTGATCTGTGACTGTGGAACACAGCAGTCAATGGAAAGATCACAGAGTTTGGTTTTCAGGTAGTTAAGGGATTTATCTAAATTCTGTCTATCCTCTTGATACCTATGTGATCTGGAACACATCATTTACCAATTTATTACATTCTGTTTATTTACTCTTGAAATGTGGCTGTAAGCCACTCACCCACTTTTCCACATCTTACTCCCTAGTACAAGTCACCATCTCTAGTTGGGACTGCTGAAATGGCTGCATAAACTGTAGTGATCACCTATAGTCCCAGCTGTTTGGGAGTCTAAGGTGGGAAGATCACTTGAGTCCTGGAGTTCAAAGTCAGCCTAGGGCAACATAGTGAGACCCCAGTTCAAGCAAAACATAACCCCAGAGATTAAAAATAACAACACAGCAATTTTTCTTCCTGTCTGTCCTAAAATGCATTTCACACATCAATTAGAGCTACTCTGCTTAAAAACCCAGTTGGCTCTTTGTATTCAGAAGAAAATATGACATTCTCCCTGCCTTTGAAGGGCATTTGTTTTGGGTGACTGCCATATTACTGACCCCATTACTCTCTAGTTTCCTCTCACACTCCCTGGCCTCCCTCCATGTTGGCCTCTAGAACAGCAGTGATCGAGCGGGATAAAATAGGGTTCACCTGTTGTTTTCTGGCTCTGTGACCTTGTTGCTTTATTTCAGTCTGTTTTCTATAAATGAGCACACCAATACCCATCATGCAGGGTTATTCTGAAAATTAAATGCAATCTAAAACATAACAGCAAGTAGCACAATGTCTGGCATACTGTCAACCCTGTACCAAGAAGTGGGGGCTGTAGAGGTGATGGATGGGGTGGGAGGCTGTGAAGTGGGAAAACTGCATTAGAGTTTTCTCTAAAAAAGAATAACCCTCTCCTCTGCAACCAGATTTTCAATTTCAAACCCCAATTTCTGCTGAAATTCAGCCTGAGCCTTTTCATTTGATGTTCTTAGAAATACTCAAACTCCTTCACTTAGCTATCTAGATGTACTGTTAATCCCTGCCCACAACCCTATTCCACTAAAGCCTGGAGAAGCCAGTCCCTTGAAGAATTGAAGAATTTTTTTTTTTTCATTGGAAACCCAGTCAGTCTTGATTGCCTTCCGTGGTTGCTCTCCAGGTTCTCCATATCACTACTTAGCTCAGGGTCCCATTTAATAAGGATTCCTCTAGTGTCGACCAGGAGCTCCCAGTCTTTGCCAGAGAAATTGCCACACATTTCTTGGACTTCCTAGTGCTGCCCTAATTTCACTGCTAGATGAACACTGGGATAGCCTGCCAGCTCTGCCAACTCCATTTTTGCCTTTTCAGCAGTTATCCCAGGTCAGTGTTGGCTGTCTGGAGTCTCACCTTTGTGCACAGTGTGTCACATAAATAGGATAATTTTTTTTCTCCTCCAAAAGCTCAAGTCTCCACTGCCCCTGGTTTAAGGGTTTCTTTTGGATATGGAATATGAGAATGAGTGGGTTTTAGACCACACACCTTCTTTGGTAATTGGGATTTTATTAAAACTAAATGAGTAAAATTCTGCTTAATAGCAGAGGGAATTGGGTAATTGCTGCATTTTGGGCCTAAATAATAGCACAAAATTACTCAGTTGGCCAGCAAATCAAGCAAAAAAAAAAAAAAAAAAAAAAAAAAACAAGACAAACCCAAAAGACCAAACCAAATGAATAAACAAATAATGTAAGCGATCTAGCTTCCTTATGAACTACCTTTGCTAGCTTTTGAAACCTCTCCCAAGGTTCCATCTTATCTGATCTGTCAGAGAATATGTGAACCCCAGGACTCAGGATCCACAGAGAGTACTTAAGAATCATTGACACACACGAGGAGCCACATACTCCTTTACAAATCAATGACTAAAAATAAGTTTTAAACAGTGTCTGATTCACTGGTTCTCAAATTTTAAGATACTCAAGAGTCATCTGAAGATTAAGGAGTGTTAGAAATGGTTCCCAGAGACTCTGATGACACATAATTGGAGTGGGGACCAAAAGTCTCTTTTAAGCCCTCAAGAAGGATTCTGGCAGATGGTCAGAGATTACACTTTTGAGAAGCCCTGGGACAGTAGGAGGTATTTTAAACAGCTGCCTCATCAGGTGCTAATTCACATTATGTTTGCCCTCATTAGTCATTGTTCATTTATCAAGGATCTACTATGAATTGTGGGGCCTAACATACACTATGCATACTACTCACAACAATGCCACAGAGTAAATTATTCTCATTCCACTTTACAGATGATACAGTTGAGGCTCAGCATGGCCAAATCACTTTCCTAGTAGGCTGGATTTAAACCAAGGCCTTGGGTTTTTTGGGTTTTTTTTGGTTTTTTTTGTTTTTTTACCACAATATTAGTAACAGTGATGGTTGAGAAAGAGTGAAGGGCAGGTGGCCTGGGAGCAAACCAACTAAGGCGCACTCAGAACTTTAACCAACTCTGTTGTTTCAAAACATAACAAACAATTGGATCTATTTTGTTTATACCAAAATTCCTTTTTCTGCCTTTATAAAAAAATATCCATGGAATCTTTGGCTGAATTTCTATTTGGCAGGACTCAGTTGCCAAGATGTGAGTCAGTCACTTGGATGAGTATACTTGGTACCCAACATCCACATATTTTCAAATATTCAGACATTTTGGCTAGTCATAGAGACACAGACGTGAGCCGAATTTTCTAATTTTCAGGTAGGAAATCTGAGTCACTGAGTGACCAAGAGAGGGAGCCAATTTTTTTCTTTTTCTTAATATATTTCTATACCGGGTGTGCTACTCTACATGAATGCAACCATTTCTTCCAAAATAGTAAGAATCCAATAGACTTGGTGTTTTCAGAGGTTGTTCCCCTATGAGAACCCCTCTCCTGAAGTTGCTGACATTTGAAAATAAAAGGAATCCATGCTAAAACAGATGTGTCCTTGTGATGGGAGGGAAGATTGTTCACACTGGAGCCATGGCATAAACACTATTGAACTGTGCTGTATTGTTAAAGATGGTAAAGTCTGATGTGCACAGGATGGCAATGCCCGGAGAAGAGTGCAGCCTCAGATTCCAGATGACACCCTCTGAGTTTTCTCTTACCACCAAAGAAGGATGAAAGCTGGGTGACAAAGGCTGTTCTCGAGACTGAGTGGCAGAGAGAGAGAAGCAGCATGATAGTCTGAGAATTTGCTAATATGATGGAATGGCTTTAGTTCCTACATTGTATGCTGAGCCAACAGCTTGGCAGAATGATTGGTTTTTGTGTAGGGTAAGAGATCCTGAACTGGAAACCTCAGGGATGCTCTGGAAGAATAACAGCAGAGATTTGTATAGCAGCTGCTTGTTTCATCTCTGTTTCTTGCCAAAGCTACCCCCATCTTTCATCTCTTGAAGCATAAATATTTCTCTCTAGCAACAACAGTTTAATCTCATTTTAATGTCCTTATTTATTAAATGGAGTATGACAGCCTAATTTCACAACCTCATAACAAACTCCACAGCATATCACTGATATGTGAACTGTTTCTTAGGGACACGTGGGGCCATTACGCTATTCCCGAGATTTCAGGCAGCCTCACTTAAAAAATAATTCATGAATTATTTTACCTTTATAAGTCAACACCTAACACCTACTGCCCATATAGGAGATTTCACAAGAGAAGAGGCCAATGTTGAACTGATTGTGGCCACTGTTGAAGTTGTCCATCCAAATCCCTTTGAAGCATATTTTGATCAACATTAACTTTCAGCCATGGTGAAATGGGTCAAGAAGCTTGTATCACCACCAGTGTAAGATTTCCCCCCAGCCTTTTGGACTTCATTTTGTTTTCCATAATTTTGGGTATGACATTCACATCATTTCCTTTTCCAAGGATTTTCTGAGGTTCAGCAGGAATTTGGTTGGGGCTGATTTTCCTTAGCATCTGTCTGAATTCTCCTGCCTTAAATACCTTTTAATCTCCCTTCTTTTAGTCCCCCTCACAGGCTCAGTGCTTTGCACAATCTGAAAAGAAAGCAAGCCAGAATTCAGTTTGACACTGTTTGCTGGAACAGTGTTCAAAGATCATCTCATTTTAGTCTCTGAATCCAAATTCCCCTCCTTTGCAGATCCTCCTTGAAATGGGCACACAAATAAGCCAGTTTGGGGTCCTCTGCCTGAATCTCCTGAGGAAACTGCTGGGCTCTCCCAGGTGATTTGCCTGCCAGTGAGTGGAGTCTCTCTGTGGGGTGACTGAGCTGCTCTCCACCCCACCCCTCCCAATGACTACCTAGTTTTACCTTAAAATAGCATTCAGCTGGAAACTAAGGTCAAACTGAATTCTGGCTTGCTTTCTTTTCAGCTTAGTCTCTTGAAGAAAGGCCTCAGGTAGTAAGTGCTGATTGTGTGCATGCTCAGTCAGTCTGGGGAGCCTTTTGGAAGTCTCCACTTTTATTGGTGAAGTCAAGATCTCTAAGGGGGGGGGCGGGACATGGGAAGGCGGGTGCGGTGGCAAACGCCTGTAATCCCAGCAGTTCGAGAGGCTGAGACAGGAGAATGGCAAGTTCAAAGCCAACCTCAGCAAAAAGCAAGGCGCTAAACAGGAAGAGACCCTGTCTTTAAATAGAGACAAAAAATAGGGCTGAGGATGATGTGGCTCATTGGTTGAGTGCCCCTGAGTTCAATTCCGTAACCCTCCATCCTCACTGCCCCCACCAAATGGCAATATTCACATACATAACCAACATATTTAGTGAGCACTAAATAGTATGTGCCAGGCCCTGTGCTGATGTTTGCATATGTAAACTTTTCTTGAATCCTCCCTACATTCCTAGTTAGTATCATCCTTATTTCATATTTGAGAAGACTGAAGCATGAGTCACAAAGTTTTTTGCTTTTTTTTTTTTTTTTCCTTTCTCTCTGGTTCTGGGGACTGAATCCAAGGGTGCTTTATCCCTCAGCCACATCCCAGTTCTTGTTAATTTTGAAACAGGGCCTTGCTAACTTGCACAGGCTGGGCTTAAACTTGCACTCCTCCTGCCTCAGCCATGGAGTATCTGGGACACAGTGTGCCACTGTGTCTGGCTTTCTTAGAAGCCACAATGCTTATAAGCAGCAGGATCAAGATTTAAATTTAGGTAAACACCATAGTATATACTCTTAATCATTATGCTGTCCTATCTTAGAAAGAAAGAAAGAAAGAAAGAAAGAAAGAAAGAAAGAAAGAAAGAAAGAAAGAAAGAAAGAAAGAAAGAGAAAGAAAGAGCAGGAAACCATTTTTTTCCAGTGCTGGGATTAAACCCAGAACCTCCTGCATTGTAGGCAAGTGCACTCCTACTGAGCCATGATGTGACCCCCAAGCCATCTATTATCTCTGAAGAAAACAAAACCTGATCTTTTAAAATATTCTAATAAAATAACTCTGAGCCTTCTCCCTAACAAGTGTGTTCTTCCTGCCATAGTAGCTTCTAAGATCCCAGTTATCCTCCCTTGTCTAAGGAGCCAATCTTTATTACGATGGTCCTGAAGAGAGAACACTTTTGTTCTGCAGGAGAGTCTCATTTTGGCTCCTGTGCCACATGTCATCGCTGAAACACTAGCAGCCTGATGGGCTCCCATGTGCCCCCACCTCTCAGCCTGGCAAATGAGACCCTGGCACAAGCCCTGTTCACTGAAAAAAGGTCCTGGTGACATCAGGCTCCATTTCTGCTTCTGGTCCAGTGTGTGTGTGTGTGTGGGGGGGGGTGTGCTCTCCAGGTATAGAAGAAAAGAGAATGTCTCTTTTCCTATACCCCTGCCTAGGTATGCTTAGTTATGGCACCTCTACCCCCATAAACCCAGGTTCTCAGTCATTTTATATGCTTTGTTCTATAGCCTCTGTATTTTACACATACACACCCCAAAGTCATCCTTCCCAAGATACGTTCACAAGGACCTGGAACCTAGAACCAGCTTCTTCCCCTGTCTTTGCCATGTGGTCTTGAACTCTCAGTCCCCACAGCTATCCTATTTCCTGTTTCTCGGTAAATGACATTTTCTCTAGTGAAATCCTCCACACCCACCCCAACAACTTATTATTCATGGTGGAACTAGATAAAGTACCAGAGTGCATGGCAGCAGATGGACTGTGTCTCTTCCACTCCTAGTTTTCATGAGAAGAAACGTTCTCTCAAAACTTTTGGGCCATTGCTCCACCTGTTACTTCTCCTTACAAAATAAAGATACTGGATGAGTGAGGTTAGGAGACGTACCGGGGCTGGCTAGTTCCTCACTGCTCTTTGTTTTAGGGGCCAGCTGCCCTTGGGCAACGGGTGTTCTACCTTGTTGCCTTTAAAGTCCTTGACGACGTTTCTGTGTAGTACTGACAGGTTTCCTGTTAGTGGATCCTAGATTGGCATAAACCGAGCCACTCCACCACAGACAACACTGGAAAGCTTTATTCCCCCCCCCCCCCCCGTTCCTTGTGTATCAAAAATGAAGAAAAAGGAGAAGTGAGGCAGGGAAGGAAAGCAAATCCAAAAAGGTAATTTACCGAGCTGGTTATAGCTTCTGCCGAAGGCCCTCATTGCCTGGAACGTCTCTGGGGAGTCTAGACCTCCATATGCAACCACTGCCACTGCGTCTGAACAACCCATCCATGGAGGACAGCAAACAATTCATCTGCTGACTCCTTTCTATCTTCTATCTTACAGCATCCACGCCTAGTGGTATTAGATTTTCTGCAATAGCAGTTTTTGTCACCTGTTTTCTCTTGACAATTATTTTGGGAAGATGACGTCTGTATGGGTCCCCATGGGTTGGACCTAAGTGACTTCTGGAGCCATTGTGACTTCTGCCATAGAAGAACTCACAAGGAGGAAGAGGGCCCAAGTGGTGTTAGAATGAAACAACCTGGGCATTTTGTTGCTGAGTTGCTGAGGACTAGGGACAAGTAGACAAGAGGACAGGTAGGACTTAGAAGATTTGGGGCAATACAAGAGGAGCCTGGTATAGGTAGTAAGTGGTAGGGAAAATCCAGGAAACAGTTTTTTCCATATATAATGCTTTTTTTGGGGGGGGCATTTATGGCTACTATATATACTTCATGTCCAAAGAATGACCAGATGTATCCCTGAAAAGACACTTCAGCCTTGTGCTAGTACTGTGAAGAGTACCAAGATGGGATTTTTATCACAGTGCAACAAAGATATGGAATTGATACTTTATCTATCTATCTCCCTGCCTATGGTGAACCTCAATGATTAAATAGATAGGTAGACAGACAGTGATCTACTGAAAGAGATTTATTTTAAGCAATTAACTCACACAATTGTGAAGACTGGTAAATTTGAAATTTGCAGGGCAAGCTGGTAGCCTAGAGGTTCAGGTGAGAGTTGATGTCGCAATCTTGAGTACTAAGTCTGCTGGGTGGGACAGGGAGGCTGGAAACCCAGGCAGGATTTATAATTGCAGTCTTGATGCTGAAGTCCTTCACAGGGATACCTTGAGTTTTATTTTTTTTTTAAATATTTATTTATTTTATTTGTAGTTGGACACAATATCTTTATTTTATTTATATATTTTTATGTGGTGCTGAGGATTGAACCCAGGGCCTTGCACTCACTAGACGAGTGCTCTACCCCTGAGCCAAAACCCCAGCCCCTCAGTTTTAGTTTTGACAGCCTTCTACTTATTGGATGAGGCCCATTCACATTATGGAGGGTAATCTGCTTCTCTCAAAGTTTGACTTGCTATGTATTAATTACACATAATATAAATGTTCTCAGCAGCATCTAAACTGGTGTTTAAACAAACAAATGGGTATCATAACCTACCCAAGTTAGCACAGAAAATTAGCCATCATGGGATTCATACTTCTTTTGGGTTTTATGACATTGAGAATTACCCTCTAGGTACTAGGGAATGTTCAAGTTGGTAGACAATCAGAAACGGCAACTTCCTGGCAGAAACCATAGGAATGCATTGATTTTTATCTTCACAAAGCTTCCTTCTGATTTCTGTGTGGCTAATCGGCGTTCAAGTTGTGAGGACATTTGGATTATCCAGTGATGAGGTTGCTCAGGTTTCTGGTTAGGAACAGCTATCCAGTTGGACCCTCTGCACACCGTATCCAAAATAAAAGATTCTCACTTAGGGAGCAGGAGAAGGAATGGTTTGAGAGGACATCGTACGTAACCCTTGTCACCTGTATCACTAGAGCAGATTCCTTCAAACTAATGATAAGACAAGGTGACTTCTGGGAACTTTTCTCATTAATTTCTTAGGCAGCTTTGAAGGGGCATAGAACTGTGATGTGGAGAGTCCCGGCAATCATTACAGCACTGTGTTAAGCATTTGACAGACATAATTCAAAAAGTACTACCAGCTAGGTAGTTAACAGCTGTGAAACCAAGATGGGAAGGAGAATTTCAGAAACTCCCCTAAGTTCTCACAGTGAGGAAGTGTCTGACCCAAACAGTTAGACTGTAAGTGGAAACTCTGCTGCTGAGCTCTAATAGAGTCAGAGTAAAACTGTACTTAGATAGATGTCTCGGTCATAGGAGGAAAGTGAATGGCTGTATCTTTAGTTGAGTTGCTTCTGTCTGGCAAGAAGCCCTTTTTGGGGGGAGCAGCATCACACTTTCCCAATGAATTTACTTAAAAATTCAATATGTAAGAAACAAAAGCAGAGCCGCTGCAGTTGACGTGAGGTGGAAAAGCAGAACACCAACTGAGGCTTCCTCTTGTCCCCCCTACAGTCTCCAAGGCATAACAATGCAAAAGTTGGTCACAGTAAAATTTGAAAACTGTTAAAATGAGTCCTGTCCCTGACTCAGCTTGACAAATAGTATTTATCTGAAAAAAGTCCTCCCTTGAGTAATCGGGTGTTAACATATGGAACTCTTCTTATTTCAGTTTCTGTTGACAGTAGATGCCACAGTCCAAATGAACTCTGAGATAGACCACTTTGGCTGAAAATTTGTTACTAGACTTGTAGGAAACACAGGGTATGTAAGGCTCAAGTTGCTGGAGATGAGGAAGAAACTTCTGGGGAAAGTGTTGGAGGGTCCCTCCATTATCTCAATTCAGGGAAGAGCTCTGGTGGCCAAGTTGGAGAGTTGGGCACTTGCTCCCTCTAGTTGGTAGGCACAGTGGACCTCTAAGAAGGTAAGAATGGAAAGACTTGACTGGGTACTTTGGCAATGGAGTGGAGAGATGCTCTTGTGTTGCAAAGGGGCTGTGCTTCCAGATTGTGTGTGTCAAAGCACGCCAGCACAGAGGATTTCTCAGATTGTGTTCAGTAGGTTTACCCAAAGGGCACTAAAGACTCAACAAAGAGAAGCTTGAGGTGAGGTTCCTAGGGACAGAGGGGAAAGAAACAACCGGCAGACTAAACTCATTCACCTTAGGTCAAGGGAGCTGCAGACAGGAGACCATCAGGAATAGGGAAGGACTCTTGAGGAACACAACAGAACCATCATAAACTCCTGTCTCATCCAGGGAGCTGAAGCCATTGTTATAATGAAGCAAGGCCAGAAGTCAGTGAGCAGCTGGGGCCCAGAAAAAATATATAGAAATGTTGTGCACCATTATTGCCACCCCCCAACACACTTTTCTTTGGTACTGGGAATTAAACCCAAGGGTTCTATTCCACTGAGCCACATGCCTAGTCCTTTTCATTTTTCTATTTTGATAGGGGGTCTTGCTAATTTGCTGAGGCAATCTAACTTGCAATCACCTGCCTTGGCCTCCATCATTGTCATTTTTAATTATTTGTTTGAGGCTGTGATTTTCACTTTTAGTGTCTATTAAGCTTTCTTTTGCCTCAAAAGGAATAGAAAAGTCGTGGGCTTACCCAACTTTTCATCCAGGGCAAGGAGCATGTTTAAAGCGATAATAGATTTAAAAGTCACCTTTGGTTTATATTTATACCAAAATATTTTGCTGTCCAACAATCTGGCTTTATACTATGTTCAGATAAAATAGCCACCTGTGACTTCTTCTTATAGATTCTAGTCCAGCCCTCGGGAACTTCTAGATCAAGACTTTCTATGAAACACTTCTTGAATCATGTGAAGAAAGTTTGTCTTTTCTCCCCTGAACTACTTTCCCCTGTGTTCATTTTTTTATGGGCCAAACTTCACAGTTCCTCTTCTCCTGTGCCTCTTCCTCTAAACCTGCTGCTGTCTGTCTTACCTATCAACCATATGAATCCCGTGTCTGGGTCCTGCCTCCATATGTTGGGGCGTATTATTCCTCTTTGATGACTGTGGAAAGAATTCCTTAATTTCCTCATTGGAAATTTAACCTAATGAAGGCATGTGAGGTCTTTTGGTTTCTCTTCCCTCCAATGTCAAGTTCAGATCCTATTAGATCTTAGGTGTTCCCCAAAAGCTCATGTGTAAAATGATGCAAGAAAGTTAGAAGTGAAATGATTTGTCTTATGGAAACCTTAACCAATCAGTGTGTTAATCTCCTGATAGGAATTAACTGAATGGTAACTGCAGACAGGTAAGGTGTGGCTGGAGGAGGCGGGGCGTTACAATGTGCCTTTAGGCTATGTATTTTGTTCCGGGTCTGCAGTCTCATTCTCTCCACCCCCTGCTTCTTTGTGCCCTGTCCTGAGCTACTTTCCTTTGCCACACTCTTCCACCATGATGTCCTGCCTCCCCTCTAGCTCACTGCTATGGTGCTGGCTGTCTATGGACTAAGACTTGTGAAACCGTGAGCCTCTGATTGTTCCTCCTCTAATTGTTCTTCTCGGGTCTTTTGGTCATAGCAGTGAAACAGCGGACTAAAACAAATCCTGAGGACCTCTGTTATAAAAATGTCTGCTGAGATCTGGGCATAGTCAATGTGTTGTAACTTGGAGCTTTCAGACTCTTAATCAAACGGTTTACTCAATATCCTCCGGCTCTGCAACTCTATGTGCACTGCTTGCTTCTAACCATCTTTTGAACCTTTCCTTTCTGCCTCAACAAGGATTTTATTCTCCTCTTATTTTGTATTGACTTTGGCATATGTCAGCACTAACCATTCTTGACATCTCAGCCTGTTCTCTAGAAAAACCCTCCTACAACGTTTCAACAGGAACTACCCCCTAGAAATGGTATCAGATAGCATCTGCCATTGTAGACAGCACCAATGCTATTTTGAAAGATATCTTTATGGGAAACAGCTGGCTCTTGCCTGCGCCATCTGACAGATAAACAGCATTATCAAAACATAAGCAGGCTGCTTCTTTCCTGGGATAAAGGAAAACAAGACACCATCAAGTAAACAGAAAGTTATGATCTTTTCTTTCCCCTTATTTTCTTGTATTTAATCAATCCACTTTCTAAAGAGCAAGTTTGCCATCAAAATTTGGATGCAGGTTATTAGATTAGTCAAGCAAACCAGTAATTTATAAAAACATCATCACAAATATAACTCAAACCTTAAAGCGATGAGGAAGGGACTAGCAGCCTGGTCTATTGATTTCAGTACAAGTAGAACATGCAACTGGTGTGTAAAATGCAATTTATGGAAAGGGTGTCAAAAGGCAAGTTTTCAGCATCAAGACCATTATCAGCCAGTAACGGAAACAAACAAACAAACCTCAAAAAATAAAAGCATGCAACAAACAGCTACCTAGTATGCAGTGAATATGGGGACCAAAATACTAACCCAAGTCTGTGTACCAACAAAACTTTTGAGTACCTGGGTAAAAGTTATCAAATTCTTACATTTCTAGTAAGCATTAACATGTAAATTTGGAATCCAGAAATTCAGACTTCACTTTCGATGTCTTACGTATTTTAACGTTACCAAATTTTACCATAATGACTAACTTTCTGAACATGATACTTTGTACATGTGGAGGCATATCTGAAATGTAATTTCCAATAAATGTGATTTCTAAGTTAAGAAAAAGCATGCAAACACTTTATAATTATGTTGAAGTCATAACCTAATAGCTAATTATGTTGACATCATTAACCTAATGTTAGTGATATCATAAGAACGATAATGAAAAATATATCAATCAAGAAAAAGATACTCTCTTTAAAATTGATGATATTAATCATTGTTTTCTCCATAACCAGGCTGTAATCACTGTGAAGACGAATACCAGGTTGATTTTGTTCATTATTGTGGTCTTAGAAATGTGCAGGCCCCCACTAAGGGTCATAATTGAATGAATATGAAATATTGACCATTTAATAACTCTTTGATGATATTTATTTAATTATTTTTCATTCATTAACAAGAAGGTTCTTTGCTAGGCCTCTGTCCCAATAAGGATCAATAGGTATGGTCCTTCATCAAGTGGCCTACAGCTCAGGGAGGAAGACAGATGTGTAAATAGAGGACTGTGACACGAAATGTTTACTATTTCAGGAGATATTTGAACAGAACACAGAGGAGAGAATGATTACATCTGGCCTGGGAAATCCCAAAAATCTTTTCAGAGAAGGATTCTGTGAAGGTGAATCTCATGGAATGAGAGGCCAAAGCAATAGTAGAGTGTAGGAAAAACATCTTTAATAAGTACATCTGAGAAAAACATCTTTTTTTCTTTAGAATTTAAAGGTCAAGCCTATCTAAATTGACTTTTGGGGGGCTTTTGTTTTGCCATTCAGAATCATACAGATTGTTCTCCATTAATCAAAATTATTTTTTTCCCTTTTATTCTTGGCTTCAAAGACAAAGCCACAGGCAGATTCTTTCTCTCAGTCTCACATTTTCATGTTAGGATTACTTTCTCCCAAATCTGGAACTTGTGATTTTGAAGTAATAGTCAAGCTTGACATTTGTGTCCCTCTACTTATTTTGTTTTCACAACATTGTTTTCCACATTATGGAATATAAACACAATTTTGCATCCAGATATCATTTATTTTGTCCTAAATAAATAACTACTCAAAGAAAGTAATAAAAAATCAAGATCCTTTAAAACAAACCACCCAAACACCGTTAATGTTAGACCACAGAGAAGAAAAATGTGAAGATATACTTGATGGACTGAATTGTATTAAACCATGAATATGTTGATCTTGTCCTTTTTATACCCAATGTATGTAAGAACGAGAAGTTTATCTCTTAGAGATAAACAAAAACATTGCAATGTTTAAAAAGATGTCTTAATGAATAACATAATCCTCTTTGGGTGAAAAAGCCACTATGTCCTGTGCCAATAGTAGTTCTGTTTTATCAGTTGACGTATTCGCATGCTTATTTAATATTTTGTTCAAAGGAGTTAAAAAAAAAAAGCAAAGGACTGATGATGGTGGTGATTACATGACTCTATACATTTGTTAAGAGTCATAACATAGTACATTTAAAAGGCTGATTTTTATCGTATGTCCACTTAAAAAAGTTTTAACAAATAAAAAAAAGAAAGAAAAGAGAGAGTGGAGAGAAAAAAAACAGACTCTGAGTTTTATCATTTGGAAAAAATTAAACTTTAGGTCCTTCCCTTGACACTGCTCTGGATTTCTTCCCAAAAGGCAATCACTTGGTACATTTTGAGCAGAAAAATTAAAACCGATCACCCACACAGCTAGGCCAAGAAAGGAGAGAAAAATTGGGATTTGACAAGATGGAAAAAAAGATCCAAGACAGGAAATTGACTTGGTCAGATGTGTGGAAAACCAAGGCAACCCACCAGGCCATTAATGAAGGTCCCCATAAGATGACCTTGCCTCTGCACCCCACCCTTGGCTCCACACTCTGCAGCTGGAAGGATTTATTTCAGAGCAGTCATGCCAGCACCTTCCAAGGGAAACAGGATCAGGGGATGCTGCAGAAGAGGCACAGGTGGCAAGCTGGAGGCTCTTCCTTAGGGGGAGGGGGCGGGGGAGGAGGAGGGAGGGATTCAACCATAGCCAGTACCCTTTATCTCTGACTAAGGAAACTGAGTCACACTAACAGAAATCACAGCTCCAGAGAAGAGAAAACCCAGTTAAGGAGGCTTCTTTAGCCTTTGAAACCAGTAGAAGCTGCATCTTTTCCTTTCTCTTGTTACTGAAACATGTTGAAAGGTAGAGTTTACTCTGAGGGTGATCATTAGAAATGACACAATGATAACAGGATGGAAATGTGTTAAGAAGGATATGGCAGTAGCTCACTGTCACTGGACAGAAGCCAGTGTTAGATCAATATGGCACAAGGATTAGCCACAGGGAACACAAACAAATGCAAAACCAGAAAGTGCCCCAAGCAGAGAAGGGCTTTTGGCATAACTGATTGGGAAGGATTCGAACTGATTCTTGAAAAAAAATGTTTTAGACTTTTACATGGAAAAGGGGAAATATATATATAGCCAGTCTTGCATACAGAAAATAAAAAATAAAATTTCTGCACGTTTGAATCCTATCTCTGCCATGAGCCAGGTGGTATTGGATAAGTTCATTTATTTATGCCTCAGTTTCATGATCTGTAAAATGGGAGAGAATATTAGTACTTATTTCATATAGTTGTTATGTATTTTTTTTTCAGAGTGGAAAATTAGAAGTTTATTAAAGGGCAGCAGAAAAGACTTCTCCCTGAGGAAGAAGGGGACCCAAGAGGTGGAATCCGTGGAAGTGCGGTTGTCTCTCCATTTTATAGTTTTCGGTGATGTACTGCAGGTGGGAAGGCCCGAGGGGTTGGGACACAGGTGGGCCAAAGAAGTCATCTGGGCACTTCCGAGTCAGCATCTTCAAGTTTGCTGTTCATTAACATTTCTTTGGGATGGGCTATCTTCAAATCTGTTGGGGGCTGTTTCCTGGACTTCCATTAACATTCCGAGAGTTGCTCAACTTTTCTGGGAATTCATTCTCAGCATGGCCTCCAGTTTAGATTTTACTCAATACTAGACCCTATTTACCTCACTACACTGACTACCTAACTTTAAATCTGGCTTCATTCCCCCCTCTAATTGTGGGAACTCCTTACTGCTGTAAGGAAAGGGGACAAAGATCGTCTGTCTTCTTCAGGCTGAAAGGGGATGATGTTGGGCAAGCAATTTGGAGTCCCCTTTAAAAATCGGGTCTATCGAGTGGTCCATGATAGAAGTCCGATTGAGAAGCAATAGGCTGGAGGGCCATTCAAGTGGATGAGTGGTCTACAAGAGAAACAAGAATTCATTAGTACTGGAACCAGATTGATGTAGCAATAAATGTCACAGCACAGGAATATGTCAATGAGTATGATGCCAGAGACAGAGACTAACAATCTTTTCCACCAGGAAGTACCAGAGAACCAGGAGCTAAGATATTGTTCCCATGACAAAGTTGGTGAGGACATGGCTTTTATCTGAGCATGTAAATCTTTAAGGATATTTGTCACATTGCCAGAGTTGTCAGGGATGTAAACACAACATTTAACTTTTAGGGTTATAGATGTCCTTTCCCTTAAGATATAGTTTAATAATTTAAAAAAATGTCATCTGATCTTGCAAAATCCTTTTTCTAGTATGACCTCTGTGTCTAATAGAGAAACCTTTAATTCTGTTACTTAGGGCTGGATAATCATACTAGCAAACAGGAAGCCTACCTGTGTAGGTTGGAAATAGCTGTAGGCCTTAAACTAAAAACTACTCTGGTAGTTCCTCTTGATAGTTTCCTTTGATAGTTATCAGGCATTCTTGTCTAAGAATCTCTTCTTTGTAGCCTCCAGTCTTACTAATTTTGGGAGGCTAACATAAAGTGTATACCTTAAAATATTATTATTATTATTATTATTATTATTATTATTATTATTATTAATCTTGACAAAAAACAACTTTTTGAACACAACTTTAAATATAATGAAATCTGGCCTACTTCTTTCATAGTCACTGTCACATGTAGTGAGATGGGACACAGAGCCTTATCTCAGGTAAGGCGGGGTTCTTCATAAATCTTAAGTACTATAGTTCTGAAGCTGATCTTTGCTTTTTAGACATCATTTTATAAAGCCTACATAAATTGTTGCTCAAGTTCACATGAATATTGGCTAACAAAATATAACATCACATCTAAAACATGAATTAAAGAAGGGCTGAAAGCTTTTAACCTTTTGTAGAAAAGTAGTAAAGTACTTTTGTGTTTTGCAATATTAACCTTCACACAGATTAGGCTCTCATTAACTCAAAAATACATTTAAATTGAATCTCAGTGTAAAAAGTAACATAGAACTTTACATATCTTATTGATAACAAGTCCAGTTATAGAACACAAATTATATAAATACACCTCCAACATGTTTGTCTTTTAAGCCTAAAATTACCATACAACTTAAGAACACCAGCTTGATATAATGCTCTTTTAAAGCTTTTACCTTACAGACTTGTATACCTGGAAGATATGAACACATTAATAGCACCACAATTACATTGATATTTTTATATTAACCAAATTTAGTTCTTAAAGAAATAACATAGCAAAATTCTCTAAAACAACAGTTCTTATTTAACCATAGTTGTACAATTTTTTATTTCTTTAGAATTATTTGCTCAAAAAACTTACACATATAACCAACTTACACAGGCCTTCTTTATCACTTACTTAAACCCTCTTATTTAATTAATCACATAGACTCTTATACACAAACACATTTTCCCTCTATTAAATCCATACCTAGAACCTTCTAATTTCTCTTTTCCATCTGTTAACCTCCTTTTCTGTTCACATTTTGAAACAATCCTTGTAAATTTCTGAATTTAGGCAGATTATTTCTGAAGTTCCTAAAGTAGTATTCAGTTACATTAAAGCACCTGAAAAAAATTTCAAAAGAGAACCACACACTACCATGTATATCCAAAATTAAGCTTTAAAAATTTCCAAGACTGTTGCTATTCAATGTCATTCAATAAGCCAGACTAACATCCCAATCCAACACTTTCCTTTCCTAAATCCTACACACGAGGGTAAACAGATACCATATCATAATTTACTATCCTTGCCCAAATTAATGTACGGGTACACCTAGTGAAATTCAGGCTACCCAGTTCAAAAATTGATGAAAAAATAAAACTAAATGATTGGGAGTTACTTGCCAACTTGGAAGTAGAGTTTTTAAATTTTCCATCCTAAGTATTTAAGTTCTCTAGCATGAACTATCAGAAATCATAAACTACACAATTACCTAAACCCAACTTTTAACTGCAAGATTGCGCAATGCTTCAAAAACCCATTCAGATACCAGATTGTTACAATAAAAAATCATCTTCAATCTATAATATCAACACATTACTGCATTAACTGTCCCTTCTTTTTTTTTTTTAAGTAGACAGAGGTGGAGTAATCCTTACAGTGCAGGGAAGGAAGAGGAAGTTCCCCAAAGCAAAATGGCTTCGGCAGCTGCTGGGAGTCCCTCAGTCCCTCCTTTTACTTACAGGATTAGCTCCTATGATTAGTTCAATCCCAGGCAACCTGGCATATCTCCTAACTTTCCAGTAGTCAGTTTTTATCTGCCTTAGGTCTTGAAGGGGGAATAGGGTATGTACTTTGATCGGCCCAAATTTTCCTCCTGGCATCTCCTGGAGAGGTAATATATTTGGTTTGCCTGTTGGGGCAGACGCAGAGAGGCCAGGATATGGGGGACAGGAGAGCTGATGGAGATTTTGTGGGTTCTCCTGATTCTTTTTCCTCAGTGAGTCCCCAAGATTTTCTCTCTTCATGGCAGATATCATAGCTAAGTCTACTTTACACTGTTGGCATAATTCAGGATTTTTCCCTTAGAGCAAAGAAAACCTGAACATACGGCACCTCACACCATTTCCCTTCCCTTCCTTTTTTGCAAAATTTATCAAGCTGTAAAATTGTATTAAAATTGATACTTCCCTCTGGTGGCCAGGTTTCTCCATCAGGGAGTTTGTATTGAGGCCAGGCCAAGAAAATGAGGCGCTTTTTCTTGAGCGTTCGAGGGTCAAATCTATCCCAATTTTTCAATACGCAGGTTAGTGGTGCACCTGGCGTATTGGAGAGAGAAGCTCCCATCTGAGTGAGAAGAAAACAGGACTCAGGCACCCGCGCCAGAGAAAACTTTTCTCATTAGAGACGTCTCCCTAAGCTTGAGCTTCCCAAACGGTCCAGAAAACCCATCTCTCACCTTGCTTTGCCAAGGGTGTTTCTGGTCCCCTTTGGCAAAGTGCTAGGGTCTCAGTTTGCCCTGTTCCAGAGACCCTGGGAGGATTCAGACTTAGGGGCATTACTGCTTATCCTCCCGGCCACTAAAAACCCATTGCAAAAGAGAATCATGGGCTCTTTTGTTGCCTTTGCCCTGTAGACTAAAGGATCCGCCTAAGGGTGAGGGAAATCTACTGGTTGTAAGGTAGCACTTTCTATCAGAGAGATTACCAGAGGAGTTGATCTCTCTAGCAGCTTAAAGAGAACACAGCACATTTTAAACATTAGGGTGGTAAAACAGACTAGTGAAAGTTACCTATGCACCTTAGGGAACCTGGGCAGATTTTACTAATTATCCCATGCCTTTCTCTCAGTCCTACAACCTGAATTGCTAACATTTCTGACCTGTGAAGGAAGGGGGGCATCCAGGAGGAAATGGATGCGGGGTTGGGAGTGTTGCATAGCTCACACGGAGGCAAGTGTAACTGGGGCTTTCCCTCAGTGCCATTCATCTACCGATCACCCTAGATTCCCCTGAGGGCTATTGGGAGAGGGCTCAAGAGAAAGGAACCTTAGGAACATGTCTGAGTATAGCCCAGACCAGAATTCTGCAGTTGTTCCAAACTCCTTCCTCCATCTCCATGCATCTGAGGCAGATCAAGATTTAGGAACACTGTGTACTCATGCCAATTGCTCTCCGGGCCCAGACAGAAAAGTTGGAAGTGGCTTTGGCAAAACCCAACATGCCTGCTCTGTATTGAACAGGTGATTGAGAGCTACCTAGGCCAGGAAACCTCTCACCCAAGTCTTGAAGAGTGGCGGCTGCACTCATTGCATTTAAGTAGCCATTGGGTGCCCACCTTACCCTCCAGAAAGAAAGAGAGAGAAAGATGCACCTCAGACAGACATGGCATGCGTGGAGAGGTGCTTACCTCCGTGTAGAATCTTGGTTGGGAACCTCCAATATGTTATGGCTGTTGACCGGTGACGAGTCCTTGTTGAAGAATAACACCAGAGAAGCACGCCGAGGCAAGGTCAGAGTGGAAAATTAGAAGTTTATTAAAGGACAGCAGAAAAGACTTCTCCCGGAGGAAGAAGGGGACCCAAGAGGTGGAATCCCGTTTTTATATATTAAATGAGTTAAATATATGTAAGGCAGTTGCAGCAGTGAATGACACATAGTGAACAGTAGGTAAAGGTTTGTTAATACAGTTGACATATAGTCAAAATTCCAGATTAGGTTTGGTTTTAGCAGTGAAAACCAAGTGTAATCAGAAATAACTCTGGTATCTGTCAAAGGTCTATCCACCATGCAGAGAGGTTTGCAGAATTACCCAAGCTGTCTTGCTGAGTCATTTGTGAAGACTTTCATGGATTCTGTCTGGATTTCAAACTATATTTTCCTTGAACCCTATGACAGTATTCTTAGTTCCCAAGGCCTAAAATTAGAATAATAGTGAAGTGGTATAAACCTTGGTTTGGCAGTCAGGTGATTTATCATTTGTCTATTAAGTCACCTGTTAAAGTCACTTTCTCTTCTTGGGTCTGAGCTAATCCTTCCATCACAGGAGAGGGTTGGACTAGACAGCATCTATGCTTCCTTTGAATTGTGACATATAGTTATTCTATAACATTTTAGGTGAATTCTTATGTTTTTAAAAATTTGAATGATGAGATGAAGTGCAACAGAGCTTTATTCTTTATCTAATATGCTCTTACAAATCCCTTTTGGGTATCTCTGCCTGAATAACCCTGCTGGTTCCTCGATCACTAGGTATGAAGGCACATTATCCCCTTCCCTGTAGTCCCAGGAGCCCTGCATTTTCCTTCTTGAGATCTGCCCAGCTGTTCTCCTCATCCTCAGATGTCTCACAAGTTGTTAGTAGTTCTCTCTACATGGTCGCTTTTCTCTCTCTCTTCCTTGCCATCTTCCAGGGGTCATGTGTGTAGGCTTATCTCAGCTCTCCTTGACCAGTGCTTCTTAAATTTTAATCAGCACTAGGATCACTTGGGAATCCTGTTCAAATGGGGATTCTGATTTGTAGATATGAGCCACTCAGAAGTTCCATATTTCTTTTAAAAAAATATTTTATTTTTTGGTTGTAAATGGACACAATATCTTTATTTCATTTTTATGTGCTGCTGAGGATCAAGCCCAGAATCTCACACGTGCTAGATGAGCCCTCTACTGCTGAGCCACAACCTTAGTCCAGAAGTTCCATATTTCTAACCTACTGCCTGGAGTGATGTCAAAGCTGCTGGTCCCCTATCATGCTTCAAAGAGCAAGGCATGTCGTTTTCTAAAATGAGCACCCAGATCCACATAAATACAGTTATCTTTTACTAGATAAAGTCTCCAAAAAACAGACACTGGAGAAACGATAGCCTCTTCAACAAATGGTGCTGGGAAAACTGGAAGTCCATATGAGGAAAATAAAATTGAACCTCTCTCTCTTGCCCTGCACAAAACTCAACTCAAAGTGGATCAAGGACCTAGGAATTAAACCAGAGATCCTGTGTCTAGTAAAAGAAAAAGTAGGCCCAAATCTTCATCATGTCAGCTTAGGACTTGACTTCCTTAACAAGACTCCTAAATCACAAGAAATAAAATTAAGAATCAATAAATGGGAGGAATTCAAACTAAAAAGCTTCTTCTCAGCAAAGGGAACAGTCAAAAACGTAAAGAGAGAGCCTGCAGATGGGAGAAAATCTTTACCACACGCACATTAGATAAAGCACTAATCTCCAGGATATACAAAGAACTAAAAAAACTTAAGACCAAAACAACAAATAACCTAATCAATAAATGGGCTAAGGAACTGAGCACACACTTCATAGAAGATGTATAATCAATCAACAAATATATGAAAAATGTTCAACATCTCTAGCAATTAGAGAAATGCAAATCAAAACTCTAAGATTTCATCTCACTCCAGTAAGAATTGCAGTTATCAAGAATACAAGCATCATTAAGTGTTGGTGAGGATGTGGGGGGAAAGGCACACTCATAGATTGCTGGTGGGACTGGAAATTGGTGCAACCACTCTGGAAAGCAATATGGAGATTCCTCAAAAAACTTGGAATGGAGCCACCATTTGATCCAGCTATCCCACTCCTTGGTTTATACCCAGAGGACTTAAAATCATCATACTACAGTGACACAGCCACATTAATGTTTACAGCAGCTCAATTCTCAATAGCTAAACTATGGAACCAACCTAGATGCTCTTCAATAGATGAATGGATAAGGAAAATATGATATATATATATACACAATGGAATATTACTCAGCCTTAAAAAAGTGAAATTATGGCATTTTCAGGCCAATGGATGGAGCTAGAGAATATCATGCTAAGTGAATGTTTTCTCTGATAAGCGCATGCTGATCCATAATGGGATGGAGGAGGGTAGGGAAGAGTGGAAGAACTTTGGATTGGGCAGAGGGGAGTGAGGTAAGGGGAAGGGGTGTTGGAGTAGGAAGAATGGTGGAATGAGGTAGACATTATTACCCCATATACATATATGATTACATGACCTATTTGATCAGCACCATATTTACCCAGAGAGGAATGAGAAATTGTGCTCCATTTGAGTACAATGTGTCAAAATGCATTCTACTGCCATATATAACTATTTTGAACACATTTTAAAAAATAAAAAAGGAAAAATAATAAAATGAGCACCCAGGAATACAGATATATTCCCATTTAACACAATTTCTGGATAGTATTCCTAAACTTTGCTTCTATTTTTCCTTGTTACAGTATCCCAGTTTACATAATTAAATAGTAACTAAAACATCCTCACAGTATAACCCTGACCTGTGTTAATACACTAATTTCCACAATCCCTAGCCTACACTTAATCCGGATGATCTAGGCAGTCTACATTGAATCTAACTAGTTGCTTTCAGTAGGCATTTTTCACTTTCTGCCTTCATGCCTTGCTTAGGTTCTATTCTTTTATTCTGGTTATTCCAAATCTCATAATTCCTTCAAAACATGACACACATACCACTTAGTGCTCAAAACATTTCTATTTCCCTAAAAGTCATCATCCCTTTTAAATATTCCTGGTGTTTTGCATACTTTATAGTGAATGACATTATGCTGTATGTTTTATATTTATGCGTCTGTTACCTCTGCCGTCAGACTGATGGCTCCTCAAGGAGCTGCTTCAAAGCAGGAAAGAATAGTTTAGAACAAATGAGCAGAAGCAGTCCTTTACTGATTATTTGAACTCTACGAGGCTGAAAATATGGAATAGATTAAAAAACAATTTGGGCAGCTTCATATAGCATTGAACTACTAGCCATGATTGAGGGTGTGGAGGACTTTGGGGGCGTACCTCCCACTTTTTATTCATTGACCCAGTATTCACTAGTGCTGCCTCTGTGTAACAGCCCACGCTGAGGGCTGTGGCAGGACTCAAAGGATAAGGCCAAAATCTGGAAGGTCCTTGCATCTGTTGGGAAGATGGAGAGAGGAGATACTGAGGGATTCTACCACAAATTGCTGGGACATCTTGCCTTAGGCAGAGTCCTGGACTGAAGGAGCCCTGATTCTGGTCTGTTACATTAAGTATGTTCTGGGAGCTTATGGATCTGGGGATAGAATGCTTATTAAAGGAACACCATGAGGATTTGCCTAAAAAAAATGTGCTTTCAACGTAATTCCCAGTCTCTGCATTTGATACCTTGCCTTTCCAATGTTTATAGCTACCACCTGTGCTTTCATTACTCACTCTTGTGTCTCAGTCTGAGGCTGGCACACTTAACTTTATGGTGCCTCAAAGAAAAATAAGGATTTAAGCCCCTCACTTACCCATGAATGACTCTTTCAAGAATTAAGGCTTTCACCTATAAAAGGAGGAAACTTCTTGGCCTATAGGATCAGAAAGTGTTGTCATGGGATCCTCTAAGCTTGTTCATGATTGTGACTTCTGTCTCTTCTTGAGAAATGGCATTGTTAAAAACAACTTGGGTATGTGATTCCCAGACATTTCTTTTTATAATCTGAGAATAAGAGGATTTTAGCACTTGAAGATAGTTTAGAGATTGCCTGGTCCATTGAGACTCATGATCACAAGCCTTAAGTTTTGTCTTCCAAATCTAGATAAAGGTACTAAATGGGAGGAAGAAACCACATCTACAATCTCTATTTCTAATACCATGATTAGAGAGAGGGTGCCGAGGACTTTGGGGACATACCTCTCACTTTTTATTCATTGACCCAGTATTCACTAGTGCTGCCTCTGTGTAAGAGCAGCCCATGTTGTTATATCCATATGTCTTCATTAATCTACTTGTTCATCTCTTCTCAGCAATGGGTCATATTTGGTGTGTTTAGGGCTTTAAAGCCTTCAAACACTAAGAATTTCATAGTCTCACCCTAATGCCAAGAGGCAGCTGTCATCCCAACTTCATAGACGAAGCATCTAAACCTCAGAGAGGTAAAGTTACTAGTCCAGGAGTGTGTAGCAAGTGTGGATGGTGCACCAAGCCCTGAGCCCGGTCTCAGAGGAAGACAACAGCAAGGGCCCTGCCAGTTGGAGTTAGGAGAGGGAGAAAGGGAAACAGTTCTCACCCTCTAATAAAGGATAAAGAGGTCCTTACTCCACCTTTTTGGGCTGTTGTCTATTGTGTCAGCCTCTGTGGATTCCACACCAAGCAGCTTCCTTGGTCCTCCTGCCTCCTGGCTCATACCCTCTCTTTGAGATGGAACACGCTTTTGGAGTTTCTGTCTTCCTGCTTTCAAACACTTGCTGTGATATATCAAGAGTCATCCTGTCTACTCAAGTGTAGTCACCCATCAGCAGTTTCCTGCTGAGTGTGCCCCAACAGTGCACAAAGCCAATGTTCAAAACATGGGCCTCACCCCTCCCCGTCCACCTTCCTTGTGGAATTCTTGCTCCCTTTCTGATACCTTTAATGTCTTTCTTTTTGCAATATCTTATTACCTACCTGCAATATCCTTCCAAAGACAATGCAAGTCCTATCTCCTTCATCATCCTTCCAAAGACAATGCAAGTCCTATCTCCCCCCATCATAATTCATTTGTTAAAGAAACATTTAATGAGCACCTACAGTGTAACAGAGCAGAGAACAAGATAGTCTGTGCCCTCATGGAACTTACACTTTGTGAGAACTTTTAAATCAGCAACTGAGCACTTGTAATGATCGCTCTAAAGCAAAGGCAGTGGATAGGAACAAAAGAAACTTTCAAATCCTGCCCATTCCCTGATATCCAGGAAGAGTTTAATAACTATCAACTTGGATTTTTTTCCCCCTTTAAATCTGGAGGCAGGAGATCAGCATGCATTTGCATCTGGGTCTTGTACCACTGACAGTTATATAGGGTCTTTTCTTTGAAAAGAATGCCTTGTGTCTGAGATTTTTGGGGCCTACCTCCCACTTTTTATTCATTGACCCAGTATTCACTAATGCTGTCTTTGTGAAACAGCCCATGCTGAAGGCGGTGGTAGGACTCAAAGGATTTAAGGCCAGTTATCTGGGGTCTTTGCTTTGAAAAGGATGCCTTGTGTCTTATCGATCTCAGGTGGAAAAAAAAGTTCTTAGAGCAGTTCAGTGTGATGAAAGCTCAGCCTGGAGCAAGGAGCTGATTCTTTGGTGCTGATTGGGTGGTATTGGCAAAAATTACAATTCCCTGGAGCTTGACTAAAATACACATGGCACTCTTTCAAGTGAATTCAGCTAAAAGCTGACTAGGGAACAAATGACCACCAAATAGCTTGCACTGCCTTAATAGTGAATCTTCCCTCTGAAGATTATATCAGTAGAGTTTTTTTTTCCCTCCAATACCACCATTTTATAAACCAGAGAAGAGTGTTTGGTGGTTTAGGAAATATAGCGGAGCTGGTAGGGGGAAGCATTTTAGATCAGCTCTTATTTCTGGATTTTTTTTTCCCATGCTGGGGATTGAACCCAGAGCCTCACATATGCTAGGCAAAGCCCTCTACCACGGAGATACTGCCAGCCCATCTGTTCTTAATGTTAAGATAATTTTGGTATTTGGCTAAGCTTCTTAGTGAGATAGAAATCGTTTATGAATTTCTGAGACAGCCGTTACAGATGAGAGGGACTCGTGTACTCTACTGAATACTGTTCCCGTATACCATACACATCCTCACACACATTTGTTCATCTTACACATGTACAGGCACACACTGCAGGCATATTGCTCTGAGGCAATCAAGGCCCATCAAGGGTTCTCCCTACACATGATTTATTTTCTACTTTTATGATCCATTAAGGACAAATTTGAGAGTGACTATTTTATCATGGCTCACATTTGATAAGACCAAGTCAAGAGCAATTTATATACCCAAGACTTTCATATGCAAAAGTGGCAATACAGACAAAAAAATTATGTGAGAAGCAAACTTAAATAATATTCTTTCAAGTTTAATAGGAGGCAAATTTAAACAACTCTGCTTTTTAAAAAAAGGTTAAATTTAAAAATTCATAAAATGATTTAATTTTAAAATAATAACTTAGGAAAAAATATATTTGTTAATATTTCTATATTTTTTTGTATTAGAATTTTTGTTTCTTTATCTTGATATCTACTTTTTTTGTATGAGCTGGGAAATGTACTTTGTACTCAGGTATTATTTCTATCCCATAAATGCTAAAATTAGCATTCTAAAAATACTCTGATGCTCTGAGCAAACCATATGAAAAAAAGAATTGTAGATTTCCAAAAATCTTTAACTTGCCCTTTTCATAGGATTTAAGGTTTGAATGTGATTCTGCCTTCAAAAAACACAATGATATTCAAGTATCATGTTATAAATAGTAATTTGTCTGTTAATCAGTTTTTACATGGTGAGTTGAAATAAATACAATTGTTATATAAATAGCCTAACATAAAATGACTTCTGTTCTCTCCTTTTCTTTCTCTCTTATGGTCACCTAAAGCTACTTAAAGACCCATGGAAAGAAAAAGAATAAGGTCTTATCTTTGCTGATTTGGGGACGGGTAAGGCCACCTTGTACTGTCTAAAGAAAATGGAGTCCCAGCAATGAGGCCTGCAGTCAGAAATCAAAATATATTGGAAGCGTGTTGTTCATCAGGGGCTTCCTGCCTGGCCACCCAAAGTAGAAAGCCAGAAGAAAGTAAGTCTTTGCATTGACTTGCACAAATTCATAGAGCAGGGTCTGCAGAGAAAAAAAAAAAAAAAAACGCCAGACATATAAAGTGCAGATCTAAAGCCTCAATTTTGAAGGCTACATTCATTCAGTTTTGCAACATTAAATTTAAATGCTCTTCAGGTTTCAGCATTAGAGAACAAGTAAAGGTTAAGGCTTTGTAAAAATGCCATCCTATTCTCTGGCTTCATATCCTGGCTTAATGCCAGAATTTAAAATAAAAAAGGTCATTGTGAGGAGGCATGTTAGGAGCTGAGGTCAGTGAAATTCCTGTTGTCTACTCTAAGAGGTCTGTCACTAGTGACCCAAGAATTCAAGCTATGTTAAAGAACTCTCATGTGGGATTTGGAATGAAGCTCTGGGGGAAAGAGTCACTCACATCCTTCTCATTTATCTGACTGGAGTGCAGGGGTGATGGTGGAAAGAGGTTTCCCCTATTGTGATGCCCTTCTCTAGCTTTTCAGAGAGGCCTCAATCAGCTGCCCACTGGAAGGGCCATGGTCAAGTCAAAGCATCAAGGGTTCTGAAAGTCCTTGGGTAAGAGAATGTCTCCATGAAAGGCTCCCAGCATCGGGTCTCCATGAGTCTCTGAAAAGTTGAACACTTGCCCGTGGTCACAAACGAGGTCACATAGTAACAGGATGGTTTTGAAGTTCGCTTGGTCTAGCTCTAAAGTCCATGCTAACAGCCATTGCCCATTACGCTCTATGACCTGGCTCAGTCACACATGCATTTCCCAACGCCCTAGAATCATTCAGAACTCATACTGAGGACCTGCCACTCCATAGCTTAGCCCAAGCAGCTGGCTGAATCACCATTTTCATTCTTCCTTTTCCTCTTCCACTTCTGTTTCCTTCTGAGGAACTTTCAAAAGTCCTTCAATTTGTTATAAGCAAAGGAAATGAGACAAAGAGACCAAATTGGAGGGAAAGGAGTAAGAAAGTCCGAGAATTCATCCTGGTGTGGACAGGAAAGAGAGAACACACCAGCTCATCTGAGAGCAAGGTGTTGGACCACCTGCTCTACATAGAGAGGCAGACTTTTAAAAAAATTCCTTAATCAGACATCATATTGGGACATTATTCTTTATTTGCTTGGACTAAACATATCTATGTGATTAGTTTATTGTCTGCTTCATGCTGAAATATACTGGGAAATATTTTTGTATAATTACTGGCTTCCAATTTGCTGAGTTCCTTTTCAATAGAATCATTAATTCCAGTTAGAAGGCACCCTCTTCCTGTAACATTACCCTCTTGAATTCCATAAAAGACTTCTTTATGTGTCCTTTGGGAGCTCTCTCTTTGGATACCAATGCTTTTCCCAATCTCTTATCTTACTTTTAATTTTCTGTGCAAATAGTCATGAAGCAGGGCACATTTATCTGGGTAGAGGAATATGGAGATTCCTGGATTATTCTAACAATGAATCAAGTTTGGACTCTATGTTAGTTTATGTAAAGAATATGAACATCTTTGTCTATTGATAAGCCTCTCCTAGCCTTGTTAACACATTGTGCTTTTTAAAAACAAAGGGCTGGAAGATGAGGATGTACCATATTTTTGAACCAGCAGTAGAAGGGCATTTGACTTGCATTCACAATTCCCCCTGGCTTTAAAATATTCTGATTCATACAGTAGATATAGGAATGAGGGTGGGTGGGGGACCAAGGGAGTTAAATTTAAAGAAAAAAAATCAGCAACTTCAAATAATAAAATCTGATTACCCTTAAACATGTCACATAACAGTCCTCGTTTGACAACACAGAAACTATTACAGAAGATACTTCCAAATTCTGAACTGTACGATGATGACCTTTTATTCTGAGCAATTGGAAAGTTGTCAATGGGGGTGGGAGGGGATCAGTTTGTTCTGGTAAATTTTAAGTGGGTCCATGACTGTGACATCTTCCTGATGTGGTATAAAGTGGCACTCAGTAGCCATTAACAAATGAATTCACATTTGTTTTAATGGGATTGGTTTTGTTTTCTGATTGATGATAGATTCACTAAGGAACTCAGCTAAAGCCTGAGAGAAAAGTCCTCACTACCTATATTTTCAAGACTGAAAACATGCTAGATGGGAAGTAACTTTGAAGAAGTAACTTGTTTCTGATATGTATTTATCAAATATAATTCTGTTTATTTTTCAGACCCAGATAATTTTAGTTATTAAATATGCTTATGAGATAGAAAACTGTTGATTTCAATAGAGCATGCATTCTTCTATTTTGATTTTTTTTTACTTATGATTTATTGAATGACATTCTTGTATAGCTATATTTTAGAAACACAAACAGTTGCAAACATCTAATGATAATATCTGCAAGAAACTGGAAAAAACGTTAAGATACCATTTTATACACTGTGGTCTGTAATAATGATTTTTAGTTCAATTTTGTCCCCATGTCTTATGCCAAGAAAGACTGATTTATAAAGCATGTTCCCCTACCCAGAACCAGATAATACTGGAGATAATTACTATGCCTGGTTAGAGTTTAAGAGCAATTTCCTGAGGCACCACTTGTAAAAGTGAAAGAACATACATTGGAATGAGTACTGGTTGGCTATATATTAAAAGGAAAATAAGGAATTGGTGCACTGAACCCATTTTTCAATATCAGTTTAAATAATACATCATCCTGAAGATCTCATAGAACCCTTCAATGTGTGATTTTATTATATGGATACATAAACTTTTTAAACTTTTGTTTGTTTTTGGCATATAGAAAAACCAAATCAATTATAGTCCAATTACATACAATTTATTTGCAAATATCAGTGCTTTATCAGCCCAAAGTAAGAGGTAATAAGATCTAAAGCACAATTTGGATTTCTCCTAGAAACCAAACTATATTTTTAACATCAAATAAAGAGAAAATTGTTACCTGTGTTAATAAACATCTTATTATATTTAACATTTTAAAAGAACACTGAAAATGGCAAGAACATCGTTTTATTTTACTTTTGAAAGAAATCCATTAAATTTTAAAAGAAAATTAATTTTGAAGATTTAACACATAATTCAACTTAAAAAAAAAGAAAGAAAAAGATGCTCTTTTAGCTTAAGGTAGACCAGTATTAGGTTCATTTAATCTTGTTTTAGAAAACTACCGTGAACTATTCTTCACATATTTTTAGGGTCTCTAAATTTATCCATGCCTTAGGAATGATATTTTCTTCTTATGAAGCTGGAAAAACCAAATGAGGGAGTGAGCAGACCTTTGGCAAATTAAAATAAAAAATCAATTAACTAGTTTAGGCCATTGTTTGGGTTTTTTAAAAACATCATTTTTAACTCATTTATATTTGAATAATTAACTTGGATAAATCTTTAGTTTCAATTACTTGATTTACCAAGGGAAAATTTTAAAAATATAGATATTCTTTAACAACCCTAGATGCTTAGTACAGAGAAGATGATGTTATAGTATGGGAGGATTTAAAAAAACAAAAGCTTTTCTCTCTTTCTAGATTAAAGAAACAAAAGGCAGATAGTTTTTAATCTAAATATCTATTAGAAAACAAATATATTTAAAGCAATGAGTAACAACAAATCCCATTAAGTATTAAACATTTTAGTTATTAAATATGTTCAAATAAGGGTTCCTAACACTTCTGCACTGCAGAAGCACACTGATTATAGAGCTCAGACTGTTATGTTCTCATGTCAGTTTATTTTTGGCATAAACGTATCTAAAGTCACATCTAAATAAATGTGATAATAGATAAACCATTAGTAACTTACTGTTGATTGATTCCTAAATCTTTCACAAACTATCATTATCTGATTGACATATCCTTAGGGTGAATACTTTTATGAACCCTTGCTTTTACACCAAATACAACACTGAATCAATCTTCTTTAAAGTTAGTAGTGCTAGTAAAGTTATTTAAAACTGAATTCAAAACTGTTTCTGTTTCTATTGGCACAATAAAAATTAACATTTTGTAAGTAAACTGTTTTGTATCAAAAGTTAGAAAATGAAATGGCACATATAAAACAGGTTTTGATGAGAATAAGCAATCATTTATAATGGAGCCTTTTCAGTACATGATGTCTGTAAGCACCCTTTCATGGGTAAAGTTTCCCTTTGTAATTGCTAGAAGTTTCCCTTTCCAATGTGTAGAGAACACAGAGAAATACAGTCTTATGGTATTTTCAAAGATATCCTATAGAAAACATTACAGTTTTAAACTTTTTTTTTTAAAAAAAGCAAAAAACAAACCCAATATCATTTTTTCCCTTGTGTATAGTACACATTCATGAATGTCCATTAGGCACAAGGGAAATTGTTTACACCACACAAGGAACTCTCTAATAGTGAGATTATCAAACATGGTGAAATGACCGATGGGTTCCATTCAGTGAGCAAGAGGAAAACAAATGCAAGAAGATTTGTTTTAATCACTAAACATCGCAGATTTTAATTTTTAAAAACAATGTTTGTAAACTTGCCCACAAAAGCTGGGTAGTATTAGCCAGTAAGGCACTTTGTCAGCAGACGAAGTAGTAAAGGCTGGATGATTGGCAATTTGCTTAACAGGAAACATTCTATACTAAAGACAGCAAAGACTGGAGTGGGTGGTCCTTTTACTTGTTTACTGTCAAACAGGAGTGGGGAAAGCCCTAAAAATGTTTATTTCACTTTGTTTACCAATTTTCCCTGCAGAAGAAGTCTTTTAGTTGTCATCTTAAAAATATATTAGGAGCTATCAATTTAATAGTGTACCCTTTTTTCAATCTAATATCTAAAAGAATATTAACACAGTAGATGTATTTTCAAAACATCCAAGCCACTCTTATTTAAAAATGAATTACAAAACAAAAGATCTTAGTATAAAAATGTTCCATGTTATTAACAATTCCCTTGCAACTTCTGATGGCTTCACATTATTACAATATAAGCTTTGGTATAAAACATGCAAATGCAAGCCAACAAGGTTGTGAATACAGTGTCGCCAAACACAAAGCACTTATGAAACAAGTGTTGCGCAGACAGCAGATTCGGGAAGATAACACGCAGCAGGATGACCAGTTCGTTCTTCTACTGGTTCTTATTTATCGCTCTCCATCAAAATCTTCATCAGAGATTGACTCACGAAATAGGGTCTTATTTTAGAACCTTCATTTCGTTCTAAGTCGTCCACTAGGAGGAAGAATGGCACAGAGTTAAGTATCAAAGAAAAACTGTAAGAGAAGTAACATCGCCATCTGCTGCATACTTGTTTTATAGCAATTCACAATATCACTTTTTTTAAAACAGTTAATCAACGTTTTTGTAAACATAGGTATGAAAAAACAATCAGCCCTTGTTATCATGATAGCAAAATATTAGCTCATTCTGTCTAACAGGTCAGATTTTGCCAATATGGAATGTCTGTCAGTTGCACGGTCAAGGAAATAACTTTTACTTTCTTTTTCTCCATTTACTTCCTAAATTACCATATTGGTTCAAGATATTGTTGTTTTGACACCAACAACATAGACAGTACAGCTTTGAAAGATAACATTTGTACAATTTTAGTGAACGGTATTTTCAGATCCCTCAAATGAAGGTTTTGAGAAATATTGCTCTGTTTTTACAGTTATTAGTTTACTTGTTCTGTAAGACAATGGCTTCTAAATTTCTTTTCAAAAAAAAATGCTCATTTTTACTCTAAGCATTTCAGTTACACAAAGAACTAATAGAGAATATCTTTCTGACTAGGAATAAGCCAATAATACAGTTAAACAGGCAACTGTTTTTTACAGGTTGACTTAAATTTATTCAAGTGATTTTTCCAACTTTTATGTGTGTTGGGATCAACTAGAGAAGTTCATATATTTGAAGGTCCTTGTTCAAGCACAACATATCATAATCACTTGGATAGGGCAAGGGCATCTATCTGTATTTATAACAAGTTCACTGATAGAGGTTACTGTTTTACTAGCTCTTTGTTGTGGCCCTTGTATTATTGAACAACAAAGTAATAGTAAAAATCTAGAAAGATAAGCAATCACTCTTTTTTGCATTATGCTTCAAGAAGAATGAAAATTAAGATTTTTTTTTTTTGGCCAAGAAGTGAGGCCAGGTGACTTTTGACTACAATACTCTTAAGAAAGAAAGCTAAGAACAAGTTGCTGGTCCATAGGATGGATATTTTTAAAATCTTTTCTATTCATTGGCTACATACTATTAAGCTGCCATAATAAGTCTAAATCTAGCTTCCTACACTTCAGTGTAATTAAGTAAGTTAGTATTTATAGTAATGTGTAACACAACAATACATTTATGACTCTCTTCTTGGATATGCAGATCATGTTCCAATCAACATGTCAGGTCAACGTGTTCCATTCAGCCAATATTTAGATAATCCTTGTAGGAAAGCTTAGTGTAAAAGCCAAAAGGATGCCAACTGGTTCAGTGATTCTCTTGGGTTACATTTTTACACTGTTAGCCGCATCATATGCATTTGCACAAGGAGGGGCAGGCAGGTATATGAGCATCTGAATCATACTTTGCTCTGTTGTGCAAGACATAGGCATGGCTTACCAGAAACCGGCTTTTTGCTCTGACCAGCCGCAGTGGAGGGTGACAATAACACTTCTCTTAAGCCCTGGAGAAAGAGATTTCCTAACCTGGAGCATGTCCATTGTAAAGGTACCAGATGAGGTACCTAATGGAGGACCAGTATCATATTTCCTTAGGGTAAATACTGAAGTGTCTTATTTATCTTTTCTCTTTCCTCACTGAAGGTTGAGCTAAATTTTAACCTTTTGTAGAACAAAGCCACATAATCCTTATAATCTAGAAATATAGGTATTATCATGACAAGAAAAATCACTTGTCTAAAGCAAATCCATATTAATTTTATACATGGTTGGAGTAGGAAATTCTGGCTGGAGACGAAAGGCCTGAGTTACGTGGCAATTTCAGTTCAGAATATTCTCCTGGTTATTGGAGGCTCATATTATTGGAAATGACATTCTAGAACTCGGATTTGACTTCAATATAATTTCACTAAAACAGAATGGACTGTGAAGGTTCTTCACTACCTTCACCCAGTAATGTTCTGTAGAACTTGTGTGACAATAACATCTAGATGATTGTTCTGGACTTGACTCACATACCGAAATATACTTTTTAAGGAACCATTAATACACACTTAATCACAGTTTGGAGAGTTGTCCACCAGCTTGAACAATATAAATAAAAACCGTAGCACCATATTTACAAATTTAGTACCTTATGCTGGTTAACTATAAACAATATTTTTATGGCTAACTAATTACACATTTATAGTGCTTTCAAAAGTTGCATGAATATCCTTTACAAATATACACTTATAAAAAGAAAGGCTATCAAAGTGCTGTAATGGAAATAGCACACCATTATAAAAGTTATTAAAACACTTTCTGCTATAGATTTTTAAAAATGATTGACATTAACACTTTGCTCTTCGGCTAGGACCACAGTCTATAAAGTAGACTACTTCACAGAGGTCACTGTCCTCAAGAGTCTGACACTTCAGATGGTGCCAAGTGCTGACTTTTTAGAAAGAGCACGGAAATTTCACATTACCCCAAAGCAACATTTTCAAATTACACTTGGCCTAGTTTACAAAACTTCAACTTAAGTGTGGGTGGCACTGCTGGGAGAGTTTCTACTCTGCCTCTGGGGAGCTGGATGCTTCTTGATCAGAATCCCATGAAGGTTAGGGGATATGAAGTAGGGCTTTTCTGCAGATCCATCATTTCTTTCCAGATCTTCACCTGTGAATGCAGCAGCCAAAGCGAGGCAAAAGCAGCAAGCAGCAGAACAATCATACACATTTTTATAAATTGGAGAATCGAACAGGGAAAAATCAGAGAAATCAGAATTAGTCAAATATAAGAGAGATTAACACAGTTAAGTCGCTGATGCTGGACAAGGCGAGAGGCCCCCACTTCTGCCCAGAAGCATTGGCCCTTCACACTAGTCCTCTCCACTCCCCAAAGAAATTTATTCAGATAGTTTCAAAGTTAACAAGGCTATCCATGTCAATGGTTATCTTTAAATACTATGACTGTTCCTTTTAGAAACTTACAAAGTGCCACATTCCTGGGGATGAAGTTGAATAAGAACTATATTAATTGTGTGATAAATGTAGAATAATAGTTGGATCTCAGAATTTAAAGTCACTTTTAATAGTAGTCCATATACTGATGTTGCAGCTTCTTCAAGCTGAGGCCCAGGGGTGTAAAATAGCTGAATGTGATCTGGGAGGCAGTGAGGAAGAGAGGGCCAGGTTCTGGATGTCTAGGCCAACTCTCATCCTACTGAACTATAAAGCTCCCTCCCCTAAATCCTTGTGGTCGACCTCAGATTACATTTCAAGGCGAATGCCAGGGTTCACGGACTTCTCTCCTATGTGAATTTACCTTCCTCTTCCCTTGCTCAAGCGAATAGGAAAACGATGGCGCTGTCACTGACCCACCTACTGGGTGGCTGGGGGGAGCCTCAGAACTATGATCAGCAGCTAGGAGAAATTTGCATGGGACCAAGTTTCCAGTGAATATATATGATTCACAGCACAGATTATCTAGATTCTTTGGGGAACAGCTGGATTTTTATATTAGAACTCGCAGTGACCTTCCTTACACACAAAATGAAAAAGCTAGGAAGGAACATGATAGACAATGCACATTTCTGTTGTTGTTGTTGTTGTTTTTCTTGTCCTTAACCTTATTTCTATATAATATCACATGTTATATATCTGTATCATTTTTACCCTTGAGGTAGCAAGCCTGATCTGGATCATGAATAATGATCTACCACTATTATTGTTTCCCAACACTATTATCAGTGCTTTGTAATGTTACAAAGATGCTATGTTTCCATTAGTAAAGGGTTTACAAGTGATTGGCATTTTTTTTAAAAAAGCATCAGTTTTCTGGAAACTAGCATAATGGATATGAAAAGATATATAAAAAACAAAAAGTATTCAAAACAACCAGAATTTGGCTGAGGGTATCACTTAAGAAGAAACTCTCCAGAGTATGATGCTGCCTCTCATAATAACTGGGAGGGAAGAGGAATACCACCAAGTTTCCCTTGTTCTCTATTATCAGAGACAATAGTCTTTGAAAAAGAAACTGTGTCAACATACACTGTATTGAATAAAACTGACATTACACTCATCTTCAAGAAGTTGGGAATCTATTAATAAATATAGATGGAAAATACGTTGTTTTAATTTCCTAAGTTAAAAGTACACTGACAAATTTTAAATCAACATTATTAGCCTAAGCTTTCAAAGACTGAGTACTGGTAGGTTCTAGACATTTCCTAAGATAAATTTTAAATTACAAGAATAAAGAAGATCATAGATAGATCTCCAAATAGTGCCTATGATGAGCATCTGAGATGACAGAGCCCCTTCTCTATGATAGCTGAGGCACAGCCTAAGGACCATATGCCTTCTTCCATCCCATGACAAAGCTGGAATTGTCTCATGTTTTCTAAATATGACTTTTCTTTTTTAAAACAATACAAAAAACAGAGATACTAGTAAAATATTAAACTTTTCTGTTCCATTTACAGCCAGAGGAAAGGCTAAGTGGTACACAAAGATTCTCTGATTTCTTTGTCCAGTTATTTAAATTACTTCTTAACATGTTCAGAAAGAAAAAAAAAAGGTCATTATTTTCTAGGAGATTTTTCTTCACATATTTTACCTTATAATCATTATATCCTCTCATGATCCCAGTGTGAAATTGATGCTGTAGGTTACTCTATAAAAATACTGATAGTTTTATACACATGGATTGCTCAGTAATGCCCTGTACAAAAATAAGTTTTCTCTGCTCTTTTAAGAGCAACATGTCAGAGACATCATCTCTCCGGGTATATAACTGTATGCCTAATGGATTCTGTTATCTCACTGGCTGACCCTGCCTTCTCTAGGTTTGCCACAGAGATGTCACTGAAGGTGAAAGCCAGATCAAAATCCTGATGGGCACCAGGTTTTCTGGGTTATTATTTTACATGAGGTGCTAATATAAAGCATTTGAGGTGCTAATATAAAGCATTTGTTCTGTGTATGCGAATTGCACATGCCATCCAGGGGCTCAGTGGTGAAAGAGGCATTGAAATTCTTAAGGTTCTAAATGGATCCAACCACTTCCCCTATATCCATGTGTTATGCTGTTACATTGTATGAGTTGACAGTAGGATTTTTGAAACTGTTGCCATCTTGGCTTTACAAGTGATCTCCTCAAAGAATTCCCAAAACCCAGTGCACAAAATTCAGTTACATCCTGAGTTCTGTTCACAAAGCACATCAGAAGTCCATCACTGTTGTGAGTTTGAAAATATATTAAGAACTGAAAAATTAATTTCATGCTAGTACCCAGCCATGACCCAAAACATTCATTTTAGTAGATGACTTTCTTGTGCTTGGTAAACTGTTCTCTCCACTGTTGAAGTTCTGTTTTGTTTCACTCTCTTTCTCTCTCTCTTTAATTTTTATTTTTGTGAGTGTGGGTGATTTTGTATTTTCCCCACAGTTTACTAAGGTATAGTTTCCCCAGCTTTATTGAGGTTTGATTGACAAATAACAAATTGTATATATTTAAGGCATGGAGTGTTCTGATACACATACATATTGTGGTGTGGTTATGGAAATCAAGCTAATTAACATATCCATCATCTCACATAGTTATCTTTTTTGTGTGTGTTTGGTGAGGTTGATTGAGATTTCTCCTAGCCAATTCCAAGTATATAATATAGTTTTCTTAATTATGATGACCATGGTGTACATGAGATTTCCAAACTTGTTATCCTGCAACTGCAATTTTGTTCTCATTGAAAAAAAATTTCCTTGGGTTCCTCACCCCTTGGTTCCTGCTCTGCATTCTTCTCCTTTCTTGAGTTTGCATTCTTAGATTCTATATATAAATGAGATTAAGTAGTATTTGTTTCTCTGTCTCTGGGTTATTTCCCAGCTGTTAAGGTTTAAAGAGTATATACTAAGCAATATCTCCTTCCAAATAAATACTGCTTTGTGCTTGTAGCTGGGTAATAACAAACCCACAAATCAGCTAGAAATGTGGGTCCTCACCTTCTCACCTGTCAGTTATCCAGGAAGGGGGGAAATACACATACTGAATACTTACAGAAGCAGAGAAAAATTGTTTCAACACACATTGAATAGACGCTGAAGCACCCCTTAGCAATTAGATAAGATCCAAAAATGACAGTCTGAAATGGATAGAGAAGAAAATCAGCATATCATTGACTTTGTCCAGAACAACAATGCAGGTGAAAATGAAAGTTATGGCAAAGAAGCTTTGAAGTAACTCTGTTAGATTTCAAAGTAGAGACCAAAAATATTAATAATGCTTTTGTGTGACTTAAAGAAAATGTACTAGATTGCCTATCTGTCTTTTCTCTGCTGTCCCAATGCCTATCCCAAATATCCCAGTTTTAGGATACAGCATACCAAGTCAGTAAAGCAAAGGGATTAAAAGCACATACTCCCTGGGTTTGAATCACTGCTCAGGGGCTCAACAAGTTAACCTCTCTGGGCCCCTTATATTAAACTGGCAGTAGAGAAGACAAGAATGTGGGTAACAACAGCATTTATTCTATAGGGATGAGTGAGGTAATACATTATAACAGAGACTCCAAACTTCACCCAGATATCTTCCAGTTGCCTCATCATCTATCCAGATGTTGGGATAATTCAGAAGATTTCCTGACCAGGAACTGCTCTGCCCACAGGGAACCACTTCACTCCCCTAAGGGCAGTTCATGGCTGCCAGGTGCCTGGTGAGATTGATGAAGGCCCAGATCCTTTGCCAGAATTTAATTGTAATTATGTCTGTGGTCTCAGCTATGACTGCAGCAGAGGTCAGCTTTTTCTGTTGCCCAGACCTGCCCTCCTGGCTTTCTTACAAATGTACCTTAGCAGAGAACTAATAAAAAACTTTCTACATGAATTTCTTTGTCTCAACAGTTGTTTTCATCTCTAAAGCAGAATGGAGGTTAGCACAAAGTTAGATCGATAATGTTAGCTGTCATTTTGACTGCTCTTTTTTTTAAAAAAAAAAAAAATTCCCTATCTCTGATAAATCAGATTCAACAATACTCAGCTGCTATCAGCTGCTATCGACTGAATTGTGCTCCCCTCAACCCCAATTCTCATGTTGAAACCCTAATCCCTGATGTGATGGAATTGGAAGATGAGTCTTGTGGGTAATTAGCTCAGAAGAGTGGTACCTTTATAGAGGGATTAATGCCCTTATAAGAAGTGACATGAAAGACATCTCTCTCTCTCTCTCTCTTCCTCTCTCTCTTTCCCCACCACATAAACCAACAGTAAGGTATCCATCTGTGTACTAGGAAGAGGGCCTCCAGAAATGGAATCAAGTAAGAATAAATTTCTATTGTTTAAGTCATCCAGTTTATGGTACCTATAGCAACCTCAGCTGACTAAGACACCAGTTCTTACCAGCAATGGTACCCAGTAGTAATTTAAAGATGTTGGTCCTTGTATAATCGTTGGTATTTTTTGTGTGAAGATCAAGAAGGCCAGGATACCTACATTTAAAAGGCAGAACACATATATTATGCACTTACAAAAGCGGTAACTTTTTGCAGCAGAGCATTTTCCAAAGCATCTTTTCAACTTTTTATTATTTTTTAGTAGTAGTACTTACCTATAAACCCAGAAATTAGAATTTTTCCCAGGAACAATATAAAGTGTGTAACTTCATCTGTAACTGCAACTCTGAGTATCAGAAAAAAAGAAAGTATAACTTTATGTTTAAAATGCACTTGTTACTTGAAATTTATGAGTAAATAATTCATGAGTTCTTTTTAATGTCTTTGCTAAAATTTCATTCCACAATCATTAAATAAAGGAAATAAAAGTAGAACCCAGAGACAAAATTCTGACTTATTTTTAAATGAAATAAACAGAAGATGGCATTGTAGGCCTGTCGGGTATCATGCAATCTGAGGTGTCAGCCTCTCCTCTCCCTTCTCTCTCTCTCTCTCTCTCTCTCTCTCTCTCTCTCTCTCTCTCTCTCTCTCTCTCTCTCTCTCTCCTCACTCTCTCCCCGCCCCCTCATTGAGGTTATAGACACTCTGAATCCGGAAAATGCTGTATTTGTTCTCCAATTTTGTTCACTCAGTCTCCATCAATTTTGGGAGAGGATATGGTCAGTGATAAGATGACAATGTGGTTCATCTGGGGAATTTCTTAAGCAAAAGAGATAATAAAAATGAACAAATAGGGGCTGGGATTGTGACTCAGTGGTAGAGGGCTTGCCTAGCACGTGTGAGGCACTAGGTTCAATCCTCAGCACCACATAAAAATAAATAAATAAAACAAAGATATTGTGTTCACCTACAACTAAATTTTAAAAAAAAAGAACAAGTGCCAGTGTATATAAAAATCTAGGTGGATGATGAAAAACAATTCTAGGATATGAAAAGAAATTAGTGATGTGAGAGAGATTTAAATCTATCAAAGTAACAATCTTGCCTAACAAGGCTACCAATACTTCAAATAACATATGAAGGATATAAATAACATATGAAGAATATAATGCTCAGGTTCATCAAACTGTTGCAAGTTTCAACCTGATTACTTACTTTATAATGTTTCTCATCAGCAGATTGAAAGCATCTCTTGTTGATATGCAGAAGTTTTTCCCGTATATTGCAATCTGAGGAAGACAATTGATACTATTCTTGAGTCAGTAGCATACTCTGACACCACCAACAGACAATCCAATGATAGGAAAACAGATATTTTTTCTGTCATCCATACTGATGCCCTCCTCCTTCCAACATATGGGTTTGTGGGAGGCATGAGGACTGTGTGTTCCTCAACTCTGCAGAGTCCTCAGGGTCCCTGACATGATAATGTCCTTCACTTGCCCCAGACCCTGAACTCCAGGGGTTAGACTGCCTCCTACAGATGCACGTCTTTTTATCAAGTTTCAGATAAGGACCACTGTCCTTGGAATGTTTTGGATGGACTAAATATTATAGTCTTTACATCAAAAATTGCTCAAATCCAATGTCTTTCCCTGTATTTGATTTGCTGATTAAAAGACTCAACAGAATACACTCACTGGAGGTAAATGAACAATTATTTGAAGCTCCATGACTATTTGAATCCCTTCTCCAGACGCCTTTGTCACTGTGATAATAAGCGAGTGTCATATGGTAGTAGCTTCTAAAATTTAAGAGGATTAAATTTCTGAATCCCCTCTTAAAAAATATCTTTAGAAGTCGTCATATTCCCATGAGAAATACATAACAAATTCAGTCAAATACTGTAAATACCTACACATTTTAACACAAGATTCACAAAAAATCATGAGGCCCTCCTTTCTTCAAATTATGTAAATCCCATAATTAGAAACATATTTTCTTCTCAGAGTGAAACATCAACAAAGTTCTCCACCTACTCCTTCAAAGACCACAAAATGGTTTTCAATCTAGCACCCTTTTAAGTTCCAGTACTTACACTCTCAAAAAAGATATTGAAGTTAACTATATCCCTAATAGTACTATATAATTAAGATCCTGTCTCAACTACAGAAGCACAGCCCTGCATCTCAGGTTGGATTCACAAACCCTTTTATCAACATGGCGATTAGTTCAACTGCATTATGTAAAAGTGCTTTAAAGGGAGCAGCATAGATCTGGGGTTGGGTTTGTAAGCAGTAGCTTAGTAAATTAAAAAAAAAAAAAACACCTACTTACCATAATATAGGCATTTCTGTTTAAAAACTTTACCATTTTTTCCAAACACCAGAAACAGCATGTCAGGCAGCATTGTAGAAATTTGGAAATGCTGTTTTGGGCTTCTGTGAGAAGGAGATATTTTAATCTATTAATGATTTGTTTCTGAATCCTATGATTCAAAATAAATAATAATATTTAAATAAATAAATAATATGGTAAATAAAAAATGTTAAAAATGGGCCTTACATTTTTTATTGTGGCAAAATAGACATAAAATTTGCCATTTTAATTATTCTTACATTTACAATTCAGTGGCCTTGAGCACATTTACAATGCTGTGCAACCATCACACAACCCATTTTCAAAACTCTATCATCTCAGACAGGAATTCTATAAGCATTCAACAATTACTCCTTGATGCCCACCTCCCACAGCTTCTTGTAATCTCTATTAGACTTTCTGTCCATAAGAATTTGCCTCTTTGGGGTCCTTCATAAGTGGGATCATAAAAAATGTGTCATTTTTGTATCTTACATATTTCACTTAACATCATGTCTTCAAGCTTCATCATTTCATTAGTTTTTAAGACTGACTACTATTCCATTGAATGTATTCAACAAATTTAACTTTTGCCACATCTGTTAAAGGAAATTTGTATCGTTTCCATCTTTTGACTATTGCTAATAATGCAGCTATGAACATTGTTGTGCAAATATCTTTTGAAGTCCTCATTTTCAATTTTTTGGAAATAAGAGGAACTTCTGGATGAATTGTAAATTCCATTTTTAACTTTTGAAGGAACTGCCATACTGTTTCCAACAGTGGTTGTTGCTCCATTCTCACCAGTGATATACAAAGGTTCAATTTCTCTACATTCTCATCAACACTTTAATTTTCTGTTCTTCTTGTTGTTTTGATAGCCATTCTAAGGAGTGTGAAAATAATTTAATTGTGGTTTTAACTTTGCATTTTACAAATAGTGATATTGAGCATCTTTTCATGTCCCTATTGGCTATTTATGTATCATTTTTGGAGTAATGTCCATTTAAGCTCTTTGCCCATTTGGAACTATTCTTTTCTTTTTTGCTGTTGATTTGTAGTTGCTCTTCATATACTCTGGAGATTAATCCTTTATCTGGCATATTATTTGCAAATATCTTCCATGGTGAGTTGTTGCTTCATTTTCCTATAGTATTTTTTGATGCCCAAATATTTTTAATTCTTTTTATTGATTCATGGTAATTATACATAATAGTGAGATTCATTATGCCACATTCATAGGATTTGATCAATCATTCTCCGGTACCTTCCTTTTCCCTCTCCTTCTTCCCCTCCTGGATCTACCTACACTCTATACTAATCTCCCTTCTATTGTTTTTATTATTATTTTATTTACAGCATTATAATTATATATATTGATATATAAGTGGGATTTATTTATTATGGTATACTTATACATAAACATAGCATAATTTGCTAGATTTTGTTCCAAAACTTTTTTTTTTTCCAAATTTTGGTACTTTCTCAGGTCCTTCCTGCCTCCCCGCCCCCCCACCCTTTGTACTCGACTATTGCTTGTCCTTAATTTTGAAGTCGTATTTATTTACTTGGCCCATGCTTTTAGTGTGATAGCTATGAAATCATCACCAAATCCAATGTCATGAAAATTTCTTCCTATGTTTGCTTTCAAGAGTTTTATAGTATTAGCTGTTATGTTTAGCTCTTTGATCCATTTTGAATTAATTTTCATATTTGGTGTATGGTGAGGGTCCAACTTCATATTTTTGCATGTGGATATCCAGGTTTTCCAGCACTAGTAGTTGAGAGTCTAATTTTCACAGCAAATGGTTTTATATGTGAGGGTTTATTTCTGAAATCTCTAGTCTATTGCAGGCCTTCATATCTATCTTATGCTAATTCTACACTGCTTGAATTACTAGAGCTTTGTATTAAGTTTTGAACTAATTTTGAATAGTTGTTCCTTTTCAAGGTTGTTTCAGTTATCGTTTAAGGTAGATTCTAAACACAGTTCCTGTGTTTGAACTCTGTGTATCGTATTAAAGGCTCTGTCAGTGATATTCACATTCATATTTTCAATCTAACCTGACCTGATCCCTAGGCTTGGAACTGCGTACCTGACATCACTACGCTTCACATCAGTGACACGATTAAAATAGATTTCTTAATCTTGCACTCTTTTTAATTTGCTTCTCACGTCTTTATAAATAGGACCACACACTTTCCCCCCCCTCTTTTCTTCACCAGTGCCCCTCCCTTTCCTGGCATTGGATCCTCTGGTGGCAAGTCCTATTGGGTTGTTCTTCAAAATGTTTTCCAAATGTGACCATTTCCATCTTTACTACCCCAGTCCAAGTTAGTCATCAAGCCTCTCCCTACCCCCTAGCTATTCTTTTCACAACAGTCAGGAAGTCTGAAATAAATTCTGAAATCTTACTTTTAAGTTGGCTGTCCATGTATTCTAGGACCATTTTAAATATTTGAATTAATGAAAGAATTAAAGCTCCAAATGCTAGTGATCCTGTGTGATATCTAGACAAATAAAACAAGAATAAAAGTTTAAAATAAGCTTAAACTCTTAACTATCTGGTTACTATTCAAACAATTTTCACAGGAAAAAGGGATCTGCAGAAGAAAGAGATTTTATTCACATGGAGGGACATCTCCACAGAAGGTTTTAAACCATATACATCTCTCTTGTCCTTCATCTATCAACAGTCTATTCTCAAAAAAAATAGACAGTTTGACCTGATCAGTGAAGATACAGAGCCAAGTTAATCTTTAATCTTTCATTTGGTGTTCTCTTTTATTTCTTCCCATCTTTAGGAATTTATGGGATTTAGAAGAATATTGGCCTGGGTAGAGACTGTAAAACCATGACTATGAAAACAGACAAGCCAATGGCTGTCCATAAATATTAAACCCCACTCTTAACCTCATTTTTACTTTGCCACTTGAAGCAACTAGCCAAGACTGAAATATGAGCATACTAAATATAACTGAGGATAGGGGTAAAGGAGCTTAACATTGGAGCTTACCGTAAAGCGTATCCAAATGCAGTAAAAAGTGGAAATGGTGGAATATCATCGGGTTTTTTCATGGCCCAGTAATAAGCAGCAAAGGCACCAGCAAGGGAACACTGACCCAATGCAATGACAAAGTTTACAAGCCAGATAAAGACAAATAGATTGTATATATGGAAGGTATTGATGTACTCATGGTACAGACTCTTTCCACCACCATAGAAAGCAAAGTTACAATGAGCTCCCGGGCAAACTTTGGGAATTTCTGTTGTATTAAAACTCTGTACTCAGGAAAAAAAAAAAAAAGAAAACAAAGCACAAGAATAAATTCCACTTTAAAATAACATCTCCCTGCCTTTTTGTCTTTTGTAACTCCCAAATAGTATGTCTTGTTTTTTTTTCTATATTAGTTTTTGCTGTTACTCCACCATTTTCTATTAGATCACTTTATATAATTCTTTAATGAGCCCTGGAAAGTACCTAATTTTCAATCATATGCTCATCACTTTGCAGCTACTATAATTTCACATTTATTAGTGTTTTGTTGGCCATAACAGCCTCTTGAATTTATGATAGAACAAGAAAACTCAGGAAAAAAAGTGATAGTGCTTTCTCTCCAGTATTCCTACCGTTTTCAATGCTCTCCTCCTTAACAGTTGACCCACCCTCCAAATAGTTATTGTTGCATTTGTGCATTGAAAACTCCATTTCAGGATGAATACAACTGCAAGATGAAATGCAGTAGAACTCTGTAATGAAGTAAGTACTGAAGAGAATTTCTTCTACTTACCTCTGGTTCACAGATTTTATTTGAATAGATACATGGCTCATCTGTGGCTGTAACTGTGTACATAGGTATTCCTGATGTAGCCAAAAAACTGAATGGACTCTATTAAGGAAAAAAAATTTTGCTGGGACATTGAAAATAGACAAGAAAATAACACAGATAACTCTAAAGTTTATGGGGAGATGAACTTCAATATCTTCTAATATTTTAATAATTCATTACTTATCACACCTAAGTTAATATAACCTTCCCCCCCCCCAACTCTGAGTGGCTCCTAAAAACAGTGAAATATAAAGGACTTCTCTTTGGTTATGTGAGGCCAAAAGAAAACAAGTCTATCACATGATTTTTTTTTTTTAAGGAGAAATTAAAACAATAGACAAAACATTTTAGAGCTTGGAAAAAATTTCTTTAGGATGTTCCTTGTTTTCCCAGAGAAAGAAAACACTGAAAATAAATTCCTCTTCCTGAACAGTAAATATGGACCTTTGGATTAAAGAGGTCACTCATCAAAGGATACACTGCAGTCACAACCCAGTAGGAAATGCAGATTAAGAGCAGAAAGAAAGTTAAAACTGGATATACTAATGTACTAGGAATGCATCCAATGGCTCTGAAATAAAACAAATATTTGAAATTCAATCAGAACTGTAATTTCTCAGTGAAATTTTTGTCTGTTAGAAATAGAAATAAGCCTTAGACTGAATTAATTCTAAGAACTTGATTCTTTTTTACTGATCATTCTGTTTGATTCTTATTTGGTTTTTATTTGTATTTATTACCTTTTCTTTTTAAAGTAAGTTGGGATATTCTTCCAAGAACACTGTTATTGTATCTGGTGTATAATGTATGGTTAGGAAAAACCCTGTAAGAATTTGAATAATGAAGTATAATGAGCATGCTTGATTGCTGCCTAAAGTCTCCCAAACTTTCTTCTCTGTAGTTATTTGTGTCTGGACCATAAAGTTCTGATACATTATAATCACGAGACCTATTCCTTTGTTCAGATTGTTAAACTTTTAAAGTTGGAGACCTTGAAGATTTTCTGTTAAACCTTGAAGATCTCCTTCTGAGTTCTTCCCTAATTCAAAAATACCTAGCTGGGTGCAGAGATGAATACCCGTAATCCCAGCAGCTCAGGAGGCTGAGGCAGAAGGGCTGTGGGTTCAAAGCCAGTCTCATCAATTTAGCAAGACCCCGTCTCAAAACAACAACAACAACAACAACAAAACAAAACAGGCTGGGGGTGTGAGTCAGTAGGTAAGTGCCCCTGGGTTCAATTCCTGGAACCAAAAAAAAAACAAAAAAAAAAAAAAACAAAAACAAAAACAGTAATAATAACAACAAAAAACCCCTTCTGTTATATTCAAATGAATTCATTTGCAAACATTGAGTGTTGGAAATTTACTTTTACATGATACCATTCATTCCATTTTCCTGACAAAGTATTAGGAAATTCTGCATTTTCTAACTATTTGCAACTTATTTCCAGGAAGAAATGTTCATGGTCAATTACCACCATTTTTTGCCATAGCAACCCTTCAAGTAACTCCATATCCATTTTTTTTTTCTCCTGGATAATCATTTCTTTGATTTCCTCATAGGATATGGTTTGTAAAATGTTCACTATTCTAGCTGTGCTGTTTCTAACTACTACTTACAAATGACCATTTTAGAATATGACAGAATACAGTTTGATGTACCATTTAAAAATATGATGGGAATCTTACTGCTGCAGATGCTTTGACCTGTCTCAGTTCTTTGGCATTTGTTACCTTTCCTTCACTATTTAAGCTATATTGTTCTCTCTTTTCTTGATACACTGATTTCAAGTGAACTACTGTGTATCCTTAATTTTACTTTGAATTTGCATATGCATTCATTCCAGTCTTTATTTTCCCTTGAGCAAGCTATCAACTTGTTACAGTAGTATTAGCCCTTCAATACACACACACACAACATACACACTCACACACACACACACACACACATACACACACACACACTTAGGGTCATAACAAGTGGGGCATGTTACCATGAACTGCACAATAACATACTATTTAAGAAATAAACCCAGCAAATCAGTGGTGTTCAGTGGATAATGATAGGGCAACAGTTATTGTGGGAAAAAGAGAGAGAGTTTAACCAACTGCTTGTTGACTATTTAAACCACTGGTTTCAGGTGGCACTATTATTATTATAATAATGTGGCAGTTTGGTTACAATAGTTCTTAAAGATGATTAAAAATAATTTTGGTTCTTGGTCCTTAACAACTTAGTTTCCATCGTCCTAAGTAAAGAGTGTGCTATTGGCTTTATAGGAATGTTCTCCTTGTTTCTTCCATGCATTATTCAAAAATTTAGAGTAAATGTTATCCTCAAGTGACCTTCTGGAATAGTTTATAAACTATAGGTGTTATTACCTCCCAGCATGAATTTTATGAAAGATTTAGTGTTTATTTTATAATATTTAAAAATAAAAATGGCTCTGTGTTCCTGAATCATGAGCCTTACAGAATGAGTAGTCTGGTGCTGCTAAAATTGTTCCATTAGAAAATGTTGTCAATCATATATAAATGATAATAGCATATAATTGAATTATAGAATCATGGTGATTTAAGTTCTATAAAACATCTCAACTATTAATGTTAATATATGACACAGTAAGGATATAATATAACCTGTAATATAGCTCTTATATAGAACTTTAACCTTTTATTCTTCTAATATACACTTGGTGCTCAAAAAATATTGATACATGGACAAGACAGATTGTATCCTATTTACCCTGTAATAACTGAGGATTTGTTAGCTCGGTGTGGTGGTGCACACCTATAATCCCAGCTACTAGGAAAACTGAACCAGGAGGATCTTGAGTTTGAGATCAGCCTTGGCAATTTAGAGAAACCCTCACTTAAAATTTGAAAAAAAAAATAACAATGAGCTAGGGGTGTGACTCAGGGGTAAGTGCCCCTTGAGTCAATCTTCAGCACCACAAAAAAATAAAAATAAAAAACAAAAAGGGATTGTTAGTGGTGAATTTTCTAGTAAGAGTCCTCCTGGATGGAAAATAGTTTTCTTTAAGGAGTCTTCTTAGTGAAAAAACTGTGTGGGGAGTGCAACTAGCAGTGGCTGACTTCACTGACTGAGTTTCTACAGTGAGAGCCTTACTTGCTCCCTTCCTTCAGCAGAACAATGGCGACCCGGATTCGTCTCCTGAAGGCGATCAGCAAGATGATGACAATCACTTCAACGATGATGAGTATTATCACTTAGAACAGGGGAAAAAAAAATCAATACAAAAACAAACTTCCTCCGCAAAAGTTAGACCTGTGCTTTAAGATTATTTCTGTCATTTCTGACACTTTATAATTTAAACGTGCGGCCTTTCCAAAATACCAACCTTCTGAGTCAGTTTTAACACCTGCATGATATACTAAGAAATTCAGACTAACACCTTTAGCTAGAGTTTAAACATATCAGTTGAAAAGGCTTCACTTTATCCATGAAAACATTTCACACCTCTTGTAGAAATTGAGAAATAGGCAATTAAGAAGGAAGGGTTTCCTTCCATGGTAAGAAACTATGACAGAAGAACTTTTTAGGCTGTTCACCTTGCTCCAATGTCTCTCAACTATCCTTGCTGTCAGAGCAGTCTCTTGGCTACCACATTTTTATTTTGTGACTCCACCCACCAGAGCCACCACTATTGATGGAACTGGAGTGTAAATACAATCAAAATTGGCCAATAAACATCTTAGAATCAAAACTAAGGGAACTTAGTTTAGTCCTGAAGTTTATAAGCCTCTTGAACTGAGGGTAATACAAATTCAGTGAACTGTGTCAAATCTATCTTTATGTGAAGAAAGAGAATCATCAAAGAAAGAATAACATGTATGTGTGTAAAGAAAAAAAATAAAGGGAGGGAAATTTGAGTTCTTTGGGACTTTTTCTTTTCTTGATGCGATTAAATTTGAACATCCAGCTCCTTTTTTGAGTTTGATGAGCTACTTCTATATTTTTATAATAAATAGCCCCCTCCTCCACCCCTAGAGCTTGTTTCAGTTTTTTTCTCTTTAGCTAGCTAAATTAGGTTTGTTAAAACTTAATTCTACATAATCTCAATTATCATGTCCTCAATTCTGAGATGAATATTTAGCAACAAAATTTTAGGGAAAGTAATAATTTTAATATGCATTCTGATTTC
>NW_027522581.1:0-69319 GCF_052094955.1 Ictidomys tridecemlineatus
ACTTGGCTCGCCAAATTTCGTTCTTCTAGGTGAAACCGTTCGTTGGCAGTAACCGGTTTCATTTTGAGGTTTCACTCTGTTTTCTCCTATAGGGATACATGTATTTGGAACTCTAAATCAAACACGGTTTGTGCTAGCTCTTTGAAACTTGACACCATAAAGCAGTTTCAAGTTCTATCTCTATGGTTTGTTTGCTGTTGATGTAGCCCTAAGCAGAGACTGGCGAGAATCACTTTCATGGAAAGGGCCTGCCAAGCTTCCAAAAAACTACGAGTTCCGTGAAATCTCAGCACACACTTTTTCACCCAATCTTGATGAAACTTTCAGGTAATGATCAGTACACCAATCCCACTTGGCTCGCCAAATTTCTTTCTTCTAGGTGAAACCGTTCGTTGGCAGTAACCGGTTTCATTTTCAATTTTCACTCTGTTTTCTCCTATAGGGATACATGTATTTGGAACTCTAAATCAAACACGGTTTGTGCTAGCTCTTTGAAACTTGACACCATAAAGCAGTTTCAAGTTCTATCTCTATGGTTTGTTTGCTGTTGATGTAGCCCTAAGCAGAGACTGGCGAGAATCACTTTCATGGAAAGGTCCTGCCAAGCTTCCAAAAAACTACGAGTTGCCTGAAATCTCAGCACACACTTTTTCACCCAATCTTGATGAAACTTTCAGGTAATGATCAGTACACCAATCCCACTTGGCTCGCCAAATTTCGTTCTTCTAGGTGAAACCGTTCGTTGGCAGTAACCGGTTTCATTTTGAGGTTTCACTCTGTTTTGTCCTATAGGGATACATGTATTTGGAACTCTAAATCAAACACGGTTTGTGCTAGCTCTTTGAAACTTGACACCATAAAGCAGTTTCAAGTTCTATCTCTATGGTTTGTTTGCTGTTGATGTAGCCCTAAGCAGAGACTGGCGAGAATCACTTTCATGGAAAGGGCCTGCCAAGCTTCCAAAAAACTAGGAGTTGCCTGAAATCTCAGCACACACTTTTTCACCCAATCTTGATGAAACTTTCAGGTAATGATCAGTACACCAATCCCACTTGGCTCGCCAAATTTCTTTCTTCTAGGTGAAACCGTTCGTTGGCAGTAACCGGTTTAATTTTGAGGTTTCACTCTGTTTTCTCCTATAGGGATACATGTATTTGGAACTCTAAATCAAACGCGGTTTCTGCTAGCACTTGGAAACTTGACACCATAAAGCAGTTTCAAGTTCTATCTCTATGGTTTGTTTGCTGTTGATGTAGCCCTAAGCAGAGACTGGCGAGAATCACTTTCATGGAAAGGGCCTGCCAAGCTTCCAAAAAACTACGAGTTGCCTGAAATCTCAGCACACACTTTTTCACCCAATCTTGATGAAACTTTCAGGTAATGATCAGTACACCAATCCCACTTGGCTCGCCAAATTTCGTTCTTCTAGGTGAAACCGTTCATTGGCAGTAACCGGTTTCATTTTGAGGTTTCACTCTTTTATCTCCTACAGGGATACATGTATTTGGAACTCTAAATCAAACACGGTTTGTGCTAGCTCTTTGAAACTTGACACCATAAAGCAGTTTCAAGTTCTATCTCTATGGTTTGTTTGCTGTTGATGTAGCCCTAAGCAGAGACTGGCGAGAATCACTTTCATGGAAAGGGCCTGCCAAGCTTCCAAAAAACTACGAGTTCCGTGAAATCTCAGCACACACTTTTTCACCCAATCTTGATGAAACTTTCAGGTAATGATCAGTACACCAATCCCACTTGGCTCGCCAAATTTCTTTCTTCTAGGTGAAACCGTTCGTTGGCAGTAACCGGTTTCATTTTCAGGTTTCACTCTGTTTTCTCCTATAGGGATACATGTATTTGGAACTCTAAATCAAACACGGTTTGTGCTAGCTCTTTGAAACTTGACACCATAAAGCAGTTTCAAGTTCTATCTCTATGGTTTGTTTGCTGTTGATGTAGCCCTAAGCAGAGACTGGCGAGAATCACTTTCATGGAAAGGGCCTGCCAAGCTTCCAAAAAACTACGAGTTGCCTGAAATCTCAGCACACACTTTTTCACCCAATCTTGATGAAACTTTCAGGTAATGATCAGTACACCAATCCCACTTGGCTCGCCAAATTTCGTTCTTCTAGGTGAAACCGTTCGTTGGCAGTAACCGGTTTCATTTTGAGGTTTCACTCTATTTTCTACTACAGGGATACATGTATTTGGAACTCTAAATCAAACACGGTTTGTGCTAGCTCTTTGAAACTTGACACCATAAAGCAGTTTCAAGTTCTTTCTCTATGGTTTTTTTGATGTTGATGTAGCCCTAAGCAGAGACTGGCGAGAATCACTTTCATGGAAAGGGCCTGCCAAGCTTCCAGAAAACTACGAGTTGCCTGAAATCTCAGCACACACTTTTTCACCCAATCTTGATGAAACTTTCAGGTAATGATCAGTACACCAATCCCACTTGGCTCGCCAAATTTCTTTCTTCTAGGTGAAACCGTTCGTTGCAGTAACCGGTTTCATTTTGAGGTTTCACTCTATTTTCTCCTACAGGGATACATGTATTTGGAAACTCTAAATCAAACACGGTTTGTGCTAGCTCTTTGAAAACTTGACACCATAAAGCATTTCAACTTCTATCTCTATGGTTTTTTTTATGTTGATGTAGCCCTAAGCAGACACTGGCGAGAATCACTTTCATGGAAAGGGCCTGCCAAGCTTCCAAAAAACTACGAGTTGCCTGAAATCTCAGCACACACTTTTTCACCCAATCTTGATGAAACTTTCAGGTAATGATCAGTACACCAATCCCACTTGGCTCGCCAAATTTCGTTCTTCTAGGTGAAACCGTTCGTTGGCAGTAACCGGTTTCATTTTGAGGTTTCACTCTGTTTTCTCCTACAGGGATACATGTATTTGGAACTCTAAATCAAACACGGTTTGTGCTAGCTCTTTGAAACTTGACACCATAAAGCAGTTTCAAGTTCTATCTCTATGGTTTGTTTGCTGTTGATGTAGCCCTAAGCAGAGACTGGCGAGAATCCCTTTCATGGAAAGGGCCTGCCAAGCTTCCAAAAAAACTACGAGTTGCCTGAAATCTCAGCACACACTTTTTCACCCAATCTAGATGAAACTTTCAGGTAATGATCAGTACACCAATCCCACTTGGCTCGCCAAATTTCGTTCTTCTAGGTGAAATCGTTCGTTGGCAGTAACCGGTTTCATTTTGAGGTTTCACTCTGTTTTCTCCTACAGGGATACATGTATTTGGAACTCTAAATCAAACACGGTTTTGTGCTAGCTCTTTGAAACTTGACACCATAAAGCAGTTTCAAGTTCTATGTCTATGGTTTTTTTGATGTTGATGTAGCCCTAAGCAGAGACTGGCGAGAATCACTTTCATGGAAAGGGCCTGCCAAGCTTCCAAAAAACTACGGAGTTGCCTGAAATCTCAGCACACACTTTTTCACCCAATCTTGATGAAACTTTCAAATAATGATCAGTACACCAATCCCACTTGGCTCGCCAAATTTCGTTCTTCTAGGTGAAACCGTTCGTTGGCAGTAACCGGTTTCATTTTGAGGTTTCACTCTGTTTTCTCCTACAGGGATACATGTATTTGGAACTCTCAATCAAACACGGTTTGTGCTAGCTCTTTGAAACTTGACACCATAAAGCAGTTTCAAGTTCTATCTCTATGGTTTGTTTGATGTTAATGTAGCCCTAAGCAGAGACTGGCGAGAATCACTTTCATGGAAAGGGCCTGCCAAGCTTCCAAAAAACTACGAGTTGCCCTGAAATCTCAGCACACACTTTTTCACCCAATCTTGAATGAAACTTTCAGGTAATGATCAGTACACCAATCCCACTTGGCTCGCCAAATTTCTTTCTTCTAGGTGAAACCGTTCGTTGGCAGTAACCGGTTTCATTTTGAGGTTTCACTCTATTTTCTCCTACAGGGATACATGTATTTGGAACTCTAAATCAAACACGGTTTGTGCTAGCTCTTTGAAACTTGACACCATAAAGCAGTTTCAACTTCTATCTCTATGGTTTTTTTTATGTTGATGTAGCCCTAAGCAGACACTGGCGAGAATCACTTTCATGGAAAGGGCCTGCCAAGCTTCCAAAAAACTACGAGTTGCCTGAAATCTCAGCACACACTTTTCCACCCAATCTTGATGAAACTTTAGGTAATGATCAGTACACCAATCCCACTTGGCTCGCCAAATTTCGTTCTTCTAGGTGAAACCGTTCGTTGGCTCTAACCGGTTCATTTTGAGGTTTCACTCTGTTTTCTCCTATAGGGATACATGTATTTGGAACTCTAAATCAAACACGGTTTGTGCTAGCTCTTTGAAACTTGACACCATAAAGCAGTTTCAAGTTCTATCTCTATGGTTTGTTTGCTGTTGATGTAGCCCTAAGCAGAGACTGGCGAGAATCACTTTCATGGAAAGGGCCTGCCAAGCTTCCAAAATACTACGAGTTGCCTGAAATCTCAGCACACATTTTTCACCCATCTAGATGAAACTTTCAGGTAATGATCAGTACACCAATCCCACTTGGCTCGCCAAATTTCGTTCTTCTAGGTGAAACCGTTCGTTGGCAGTAACCGGTTTCATTTTGAGGTTTCACTCTGTTTTCTCCTATAGGGATGCATGTATTTGGAACTCTAAATCAAACACGGTTTGTGCTAGCTCTTGAAACTTGACACCATAAAGCAGTTTCAAGTTCTATCTCTATGGTTTGTTTGCTGTTGATGTAGCCCTAAGCAGAGACTGGCGAGAATCACTTTCATGGAAAGGGCCTGGCAAGCTTCCAAAAAACCACGAGTTGCCTGAAATCTCAGCACACACTTTTTCACCCAATCTTGATGAAACTTTCAGGTAATGATCAGTACACCAATCCACTTGGCTCGCCAATTTTCTTTCTTCTAGGTGAAACCGTTCGTTGGCAGTAACCGGTTTCATTTTGAGGTTTCACTCTATTTTCTCTACAGGGATACATGTAATTTGGAAACTCTAAATCAAACACGGTTTGTGCTAGCTCTTTGAAACTTGACACCATAAAGCAGTTTCAAGTTCTATCTCTATGGTTTTTTTGATGTTGATGTAGCCCTAAGCAGAGACTGGCGAGAATCACTTTCATGGAAAGGGCTGCCAAGCTTCCAAAAACTACGAGTTGCCTGAAATCTCAGCACACACTTTTTCACCCAATCTTGATGAAACTTTCAGGTAATGATCAGTACACCAATCCCCTTGGCTCGCCAAATTTCGTTCTTCTAGGTGAAACCGTTCGTTGGCAGTAACCGGTTTCATTTTGAGGTGTCACTCTGTTTTCTCCTACAGGGATACATGTATTTGGAACTCTAAATCAAACACGGTTTGTGCTAGCTCTTTGAAACTTGACACCATAAAGCAGTTTCAAGTTCTATCTCTATGGTTTGTTTGCTGTTGATGTAGCCCTAAGCAGAGACTGGCGAGAATCACTTTCATGGAAAGGGCCTGCCAAGCTTCCAAAAAACTACGAGTTGCCTGAAATCTCAGCACACACTTTTTCACCAACCTTGATGAAACTTTCATTTAATGATCAGTACATCAATCCCACTTGGCTCGCCAAATTTCGTTCTTCTAGGTGAAACCGTTCGTTGGCAGTAACCGGTTTCATTTTGAGGTTTCACTCCGTTTTCTCCTATAGAGATACATGTATTTGGAACTCTAAATCAAACACGGTTTGTGCTAGCTCTTTGAAACTTGACACCATAAAGCAGTTTTAAGTTCTATCTCTATGGTTTGTTTGCTGTTGATGTAGCCCTAAGCAGAAACTGGCGAGAATCACTTTCATGGAAAGGGCCTGCCAAGCTTCCAAAAAACTACGAGTTGCCTGAAATCTCAGCACACACTTTTTCACCCAATCTTGATGAAACTTTCAGGTAATGATCAGTACACCAATCCCACTTGGCTCGCCAAATTTCGTTCTTCTAGGTGAAACCGTTCGTTGGCAGTAACCGGTTTCATTTTGAGGTTTCACTCTGTTTTCTCCAAGAGGGATACATGTATTTGGAACTCTAAATCAAACACGGTTTGTGCTAGCTCTTTGAAACTTGACACCATAAAGCAGTTTCAAGTTCTATCTCTATGGTTTGTTTGCTGTTGATGTAGCCCTAAGCAGAGACTGGCGAGAATCACTTTCATGGAAAGGGCCTGCCAAGCTTCCAAAAAACTACGAGTTGCCTGAAATCTCAGCACACACTTTTTCACCCAATCTTGATGACACTTTCAGGTAATGATCAGTACATCAATCCTACTTGGCTCGCCAAATTTCGTTCTTCTAGGTGAAACCGTTCGTTGGCAGTAACCGGTTTCATTTTGAGGTTTCACTCTGTTTTCTCCTAGAGGGATACATGTATTTGGAACTCTAAATCAAACACGGTTTGTGCTAGCTCTTTGAAACTTGACACCATAAAGCAGTTTCAAGTTCTATATCTATGGTTTGTTTGCTGTTGATGTACCCTAAGCAGAGACTGGCGAGAATCACTTTCATGGAAAGGGCCTGCCAAGCTTTTAAAAAACTACGAGTTGCCTGAAATCTCAGCACACACTTTTTCACCCAACCTTGATGAAACTTTCAGGTAATGATCAGTACACCAATCCCACTTGGCTCGCCAAATTTCGTTCTTCTAGGTGAAACCGTTCGTTGGCAGTAACCGGTTTCATTTTGAGGTTTCACTCTGTTTTCTCCTATAGGGATACATGTATTTGGAACTCTAAATCAAACACGGTTTGTCCTAGCTCTTTGAAACTTGACACCATAAAGCAGTTTCAAGTTCTATCTCTATGGTTTGTTTGCTGTTGATGTAGCCCTAAGCAGAGACTGGCGAGAATCACTTTCATCGAAAGGGCCTGACAAGCTTCCAGAAAACTACGAGTTGCCTGAAATCTCAGCACACACTTTTTCACCCAATCTTGATGAAACTTTCAGGTAATGATCAGTACACCAATCCCACTTGGCTCGCCAAATTTCGTTCTTCTAGGTGAAACCGTTCGTTGGCAGTAACCGGTTTCATTTTGAGGTTTCACTCTGTTTTCTCCTAGAGGGATGCATGTATTTGGAACTCTAAATCAAACACGGTTTGTGCTAGCTCTTTGAAACTTGACACCATAAAGCAGTTTCAAGTTCTATCTCTATGGTTTGTTTGCTGTTGATGTAGCCCTAAGCAGAGACTGGCGAGAATCACTTTCATGGAAAGGGCCTGCCAAGCTTCCAAAAAACTACGAGTTGCCTGAAATCTCAGCACACACTTTTTCACCCAATCTTGATGAAACTTTCAAGTAATGATCAGTACACCAATCCCACTTGGCTCGCCAAATTTCGTTCTTCTAGGTGAAACCGTTCGTTGGCAGTAACCGGTTTCATTTTGAGGTTTCACTCTGTTTTCTCCTACAGGGAAACATGTATTTGGAACTCTAAATCAAACACGGTTTGTGCTAGCTCTTTGAATCTTGACACCATAAAGCAGTTTAAAGTTCTATCTCTATGGTTTGTTTGCTGTTGATGTAGCCCTAAGCAGAGACTGGCGAGAATCACTTTCATGGAAAGGGCCTGCCAAGCTTCCAAAAAACTACGAGTTGCCTGAAATCTCAGCACACACTTTTTCACCCAATCTTGATGAAACTTTCAAGTAATGATCAGTACACCAATCCCACTTGGCTCGCCAAATTTCGTTCTTCTAGGTGAAACCGTTCGTTGGCAGTAACCGGTTTCATTTTGAGGTTTCACTCTGTTTTCTCCTACAGGGATACATGTATTTGGAACTCTAAATCAAACACGGTTTGTGCTAGCTCTTTGAAACTTGACACCATAAAGCAGTTTCAAGTTCTATCTCTATGGTTTTTTTGATGTTAATGTAGCCCTAAGCAGAGACTGGCGAGAATCACTTTCATGGAAAGGGCCTGCCAAGCTTCCAAAAAACTACGAGTTGCCTGAAATATCAGCACACACTTTTTCACCCAATCTTGATGAAACTTTCAGGTAATGATCAGTACACCAATCCCACTTGGCTCGCCAAATTTCTTTCTTCTAGGTGAAACCGTTCGTTGGCAGTAACCGGTTTCATTTTGAGGTTTCACTCTATTTTCTACTACAGGGATACATGTATTTGGAACTCTAAATCAAACACGGTTTGTGCTAGCTCTTTGAAACTTGACACCATAAAGCAGTTTCAAGTTCTATCTCTATGGTTTTTTTGATGTTGATGTAGCCCTAAGCAGAGACTGGCGAGAATCACTTTCATGGAAAGGGCCTGCCAAGCTTCCAAAATACTACGAGTTGCCTGAAATCTCAGCACATACTTTTTCACCCAATCTTGATGAAACTTTCAGGTAATGATCAGTACACCAATCCCACTTGGCTCGCCAAATTTCTTTCTTCTAGGTGAAACCGTTCGTTGGCAGTAACCGGTTTCATTTTGAGGTTTCACTCTATTTTCTCCTACAGGGATACATGTATTTGGAACTCTAAATCAAACACGGTTTGTGCTAGCTCTTTGAAACTTGACACCATAAAGCAGTTTCAACTTCTATCTCCATGGTTTTTTTTATGTTGATGTAGCCCTAAGCAGACACTGGCGAGAATCACTTTCATGGAAAGGGCCTGCCAAGCTTCCAAAAAACTACGAGTTGCCTGAAATCTCAGCACACACTTTTTCACCCAATCTTGATGAAACTTTCAAGTAATGATCAGTACACCAATCCCACTTGGCTCGCCAAATTTCGTTCTTCTAGGTGAAACCGTTCGTTGGCAGTAACCGGTTTCATTTTGAGGTTTCACTCTGTTTTCTCCTACAGGGATACATGTATTTGGAACTCTAAATCAAACACGGTTTGTGCTAGCTCTTAGAAACTTGACACCATAAAGCAGTTTCAAGTTCTATCTCTATGGTTTGTTTGCTGTTGATGTAGCCCTAAGCAGAGACTGGCGAGAATCACTTTCATGGAAAGGGCCTGCCAAGCTTCCAAAAAACTACGAGTTGCCTGAAATCTCAGCACACACTTTTTCACCCAATCTTGATGAAACTTTCAGGTAATGATCAGTACACCAATCCCACTTGGCTCGCCAAATTTCGTTCTTCTAGGTGAAACCGTTCGTTGGCAGTAACCGGTTTCATTTTGAGGTTTCACTCTGTTTTGTCCTACAGGGATACATGTATTTGGAAATCTAAATCAAACACGGTTTGTGCTAGCTTTTTGAAACTTGACACCATAAAGCAGTTTCAAGTTCTATCTCTATGGTTTGTTTGCTGTTGATGTAGCCCTAAGCAGAGACTGGCGAGAATCACTTTCATGGAAAGGGCCTGGCAAGCTTCCAAAAAACTACGAGTTGCCTGAAATCTCAGCACACACTTTTTCACCCAATCTTGATGAAACTTTCAGGTAATGATCAGTACACCAATCCCACTTGGCTCGCCAATTTTCTTTCTTCTAGGTGAAACCGTTCGTTGGCAGTAACCGGTTTCATTTTGAGGTTTCACTCTATTTTCTCCTACAGGGATACATGTATTTGGAACTCTAAATCAAACACGGTTTGTGCTAGCTCTTTGAAACTTGACACCATAAAGCAGTTTCAAGTTCTATCTCTATGGTTTTTTTGATGTTGATGTAGCCCTAAGCAGAGACTGGCGAGAATCACTTTCATGGAAAGGGCCTGCCAAGCTTCCAAAAAACTACGAGTTGCCTGAAATCTCAGCACACACTTTTTCACCCAATCTTGATGAAACTTTCAGGTAATGATCAGTACACCAATCCCACTTGGCTCGCCAATTTTCGTTCTTCTAGGTGAAACCGTTCGTTGGCAGTAACCGGTTTCATTTTGAGGTGTCACTCTGTTTTCTCCTACAGGGATACATGTATTTGGAACTCTAAATCAAACACGGTTTGTGCTAGCTCTTTGAAACTTGACACCATAAAGCAGTTTCAAGTTCTATCTCTATGGTTTGTTTGCTGTTGATGTAGCCCTAAGCAGAGACTGGCGAGAATCACTTTCATGGAAAGGGCCTGCCAAGCTTCCAAAAAACTACGAGTTGCCTGAAATCTCAGCACACACTTTTTCACCCAATCTTGATGAAACTTTCAAGTAATGATCAGTACACCAATCCCACTTGGCTCGCCAAATTTCGTTCTTCTAGGTGAAACCGTTCGTTGGCAGTAACCGGTTTCATTTTGAGGATTCACTCTGTTTTCTCCTACAGGGATACATGTATTTGGAACTCTAAATCAAACACGGTTTGTGCTAGCTCTTTGAAACTTGACACCATAAAGCAGTTTCAAGTTCTATCTCTATGGTTTTTTTGATGTTAATGTAGCCCTAAGCAGAGACTGGCGAGAATCACTTTCATGGAAAGGGCCTGCCAAGCTTCAAAAAACTACGAGTTGCCTGAAATATCAGCACACACTTTTTCACCCAATCTTGATGAAACTTTCAGGTAATGATCAGTACACCAATCCCACTTGGCTCGCCAAATTTCTTTCTTGTAGGTGAAACCGTTCGTTGGCAGTAACCGGTTTCATTTTGAGGTTTCACTCTGTTTTCTTCTACAGGGATACATGTATTTGGAACTCTAAATCAAACACGGTTTGTGCTAGCTCTTTGAAACTTGACACCATAAAGCAGTTTCAAGTTCTATCTCTATGGTTTTTTTGATGTTGATGTAGCCCTAAGCAGAGACTGGCGAGAATCACTTTCATGGAAAGGGCCTGCCAAGCTTCCAAAATACTACGAGTTGCCTGAAATCTCAGCACATACTTTTTCACCCAATCTTGATGAAACTTTCAGGTAATGATCAGTACACCAATCCCACTTGGCTCGCCAAATTTCTTTCTTCTAGGTGAAACCGTTCGTTGGCAGTAACCGGTTTCATTTTGAGGTTTCACTCTATTTTCTCCTACAGGGATACATGTATTTGGAACTCTAAATCAAACACGGTTTGTGCTAGCTCTTTGAAACTTGACACCATAAAGCAGTTTCAACTTCTATCTCCATGGTTTTTTTTATGTTGATGTAGCCCTAAGCAGACACTGGCGAGAATCACTTTCATGGAAAGGGCCTGCCAAGGCTTCCAAGAAACTACGAGTTGCCTGAAATCTCAGCACACACTTTTTCACCCAATCTTGATGAAACTTTCAAGTAATGATCAGTACACCAATCCCACTTGGCTCGCCAAAATTTCGTTCTTCTAGGTGAAACCGTTCGTTGGCAGTAACCGGTTTCATTTTGAGGTTTCACTCTGTTTTCTCCTACAGGGATACATGTATTTGGAACTCTAAATCAAACACGGTTTGTGCTAGCTCTTTGAAACTTGACACCATAAAGCAGTTTCAAGTTCTATCTCTATGGTTTGTTTGCTGTTGATGTAGCCCTAAGCAGAGACTGGCGAGAATCACTTTCATGGAAAGGGCCTGCCAAGCTTCCAAAAAACTACGAGTTGCCTGAAATCTCAGCACACACTTTTTCACCCAATCTTGATGAAACTTTCAAGTAATGATCAGTACACCAATCCCACTTGGCTCGCCAAATTCGTCTTCTTGGTGAAACCGTTCGTTGGCAGTAACCGGTTTCATTTTGAGGTTTCACTCTGTTTTCTCCTACAGGGATACATGTATTTGGAACTCTAAATCAAACACGGTTTGTGCTAGCTCTTTGAAACTTGACACCATAAAGCAGTTTCAAGTTCTATCTCTATGGTTTTTTTGATGTTAATGTAGCCCTAAGCAGAGACTGGCGAGAATCACTTTCATGGAAAGGGCCTGCCAAGCTTCCAAAAAACTACGAGTTGCCTGAAATATCAGCACACACTTTTTCACCCAATCTTGATGAAACTTTCAGGTAATGATCAGTACACCAATCCCACTTGGCTCGCCAAATTTCTTTCTTCTAGGTGAAACCGTTCGTTGGCTCTAACCGGTTTCATTTTGAGGTTTCACTCTGTTTTCTCCTATAGGGATACATGTATTTGGAACTCTAAATCAAACACGGTTTGTGCTAGCTCTTTGAAACTTGACACCATAAAGCAGTTTCAAGTTCTATCTCTATGGTTTGTTTGCTGTTGATGTAGCCCTAAGCAGAGACTGGCGAGAATCACTTTCATGGAAAGGGCCTGCCAAGCTTCCAAAAAACTACGAGTTGCCTGAAATCTCAGCACACACTTTTTCACCCAATCTAGATGAAACTTTCAGGTAATGATCAGTACACCAATCCCACTTGGCTCGCCAAATTTCGTTCTTCTAGGTGAAACCGTTCGTTGGCAGTAACCGGTTTCATTTTGAGGTTTCACTCTGTTTTCTCCTATAGGGATGCATGTATTTGGAACTCTAAATCAAACACGGTTTGTGCTAGCTCTTTGAAACTTGACACCATAAAGCAGTTTCAACTTCTATCTCTATGGTTTTTTTTATGTTGATGTAGCCCTAAGCAGACACTGGCGAGAATCACTTTCATGGAAAGGGCCTGCCAAGCTTTCAAAAAACTACGAGTTGCCTGAAATCTCAGCACACACTTTTTCACCCAATCTTGATGAAACTTTCAGGTAATGATCAGTACACCAATCCCACTTGGCTCGCCAAATTTCGTTCTTCTAGGTGAAACCGTTCGTTGGCAGTAACCGGTTTCATTTTGAGGTTTCACTCTATTTTCTACTACAGGGATACATGTATTTGGAACTCTAAATCAAACACGGTTTGTGCTAGCTCTTTGAAACTTGACACCATAAAGCAGTTTCAAGTTCTATCTCTATGGTTTTTTTGATGTTGATGTAGCCCTAAGCAGAGACTGGCGAGAATCACTTTCATGGAAAGGGCCTGCCAAGCTTCCAAAAAACTACGAGTTGCCTGAAATCTCAGCACATACTTTTCCACCCAATCTTGATGAAACTTTCAGGTAATGATCAGTACACCAATCCCACTTGGCTCGCCAAATTTCTTTCTTCTAGGTGAAACCGTTCGTTGGCAGTAACCGGTTTCATTTTGAGGTTTCACTCTATTTTCTCCTACAGGGATACATGTATTTGGAACTCTAAATCAAACACGGTTTGTGCTAGCTCTTTGAAACTTGACACCATAAAGCAGTTTCAACTTCTATCTCTATGGTTTTTTTTATGTTGATGTAGCCCTAAGCAGAGACTGGCGAGAATCACTTTCATGGAAAGGGCCTGCCAAGCTTCCAAAAAACTACGAGTTGCCTGAAATCTCAGCACACACTTTTTCACCCAATCTTAATGAAACTTTCAGGTAATGATCAGTACACCAATCCCACTTGGCTCGCCAAATTTCGTTCTTCTAGGTGAAACCGTTCATTGGCAGTAACCGGTTTCATTTTGAGTTTTCACTCTGTTTTCTCCTATAGGGATACATGTATTTGGAACTCTAAATCAAACACGGTTTGTGCTAGCTCTTTGAAACTTGACACCATAAAGCAGTTTCAAGTTCTATCTCTATGGTTTGTTTGCTGTTGATGTAGCCCTAAGCAGAGACTGGCGAGAATCACTTTCATGGAAAGGGCCTGCCAAGCTTCCAAAAAACTACGAGTTGCCTGAAATCTCAGCACACACTTTTTCACCCAATCTAGATGAAACTTTCAGGTAATGATCAGCACACCAATCCCACTTGGCTTGCCAAATTTCGTTCTTCTAGGTGAAACCGTTCGTTGGCAGTAACCGGTTTCATTTTGAGGTTTCACTCTGTTTTCTCCTATAGGGATACATGTATTTGGAACTCTAAATCAAACACGGTTTGTGCTAGCTCTTTGAAACTTGACACCATAAAGCAGTTTCAAGTTCTATCTCTATGGTTTGTTTGCTGTTGATGTAGCCCTAAGCAGAGACTGGCGAGAATCACTTTCATGGAAAGGGCCTGCCAAGCTTCCAAAAAACTACGAGTTGCCTGAAATCTCAGCACACACTTTTTCACCCAATCTTGATGAAACTTTCAGGTAATGATCAGTACACCAATCCCACTTGGCTCGCCAAATTTCGTTCTTCTAGGTGAAACCGTTCGTTGGCAGTAACCGGTTTCATTTTGAGGTTTCACTCTGTTTTGTCCTACAGGGATACATGTATTTGGAAATCTAAATCAAACACGGTTTGTGCTAGCTTTTTGAAACTTGACACCATAAAGCAGTTTCAAGTTCTATCTCTATGGTTTGTTTGCTGTTGTTGTAGCCCTAAGCAGAGACTGGCGAGAATCACTTTCATGGAAAGGGCCTGGCAAGCTTCCAAAAAACTACGAGTTGCCTGAAATCTCAGCACACACTTTTTCACCCAATCTTGATGAAACTTTCAGGTAATGATCAGTACACCAATCCCACTTGGCTCGCCAATTTTCTTTCTTCTAGGTGAAACCGTTCGTTGGCAGTAACCGGTTTCATTTTGAGGTTTCACTCTATTTTCTCCTACAGGGATACATGTATTTGGAACTCTAAATCAAACACGGTTTGTGCTAGCTCTTTGAAACTTGACACCATAAAGCAGTTTCAAGTTCTATCTCTATGGTTTTTTTGATGTTGATGTAGCCCTAAGCAGAGACTGGCGAGAATCACTTTCATGGAAAGGGCCTGCCAAGCTTCCAAAAAACTACGAGTTGCCTGAAATCTCAGCACACACTTTTTCACCCAATCTTGATGAAACTTTCAGGTAATGATCAGTACACCAATCCCACTTGGCTCGCCAAATTTCGTTCTTCTAGGTGAAACCGTTCGTTGGCAGTAACCGGTTTCATTTTGAGGTGTCACTCTGTTTTCTCCTACAGGGATACATGTATTTGGAACTCTAAATCAAACACGGTTTGTGCTAGCTCTTTGAAACTTGACACCATAAAGCAGTTTCAAGTTCTATCTCTATGGTTTGTTTGCTGTTGATGTAGCCCTAAGCAGAGACTGGCGAGAATCACTTTCATGGAAAGGGCCTGCCAAGCTTCCAAAAAACTACGAGTTGCCTGAAATCTCAGCACACACTTTTTCACCCAATCTTGATGAAACTTTCAAGTAATGATCAGTACACCAATCCCACTTGGCTCGCCAAATTTCGTTCTTCTAGGTGAAACCGTTCGTTGGCAGTAACCGGTTTCATTTTGAGGTTTCACTCTGTTTTCTCCTACAGGGATACATGTATTTGGAACTCTAAATCAAACACGGTTTGTGCTAGCTCTTTGAAACTTGACACCATAAAGCAGTTTCAAGTTCTATCTCTATGGTTTGTTTGCTGTTGATGTAGCCCTAAGCAGAGACTGGCGAGAATCACTTTCATGGAAAGGGCCTGCCAAGCTTCCAAAAAACTACGAGTTGCCTGAAATCTCAGCACACACTTTTTCACCCAATCTTGATGAAACTTTCAAGTAATGATCAGTACACCAATCCCACTTGGCTCGCCAAATTTCGTTCTTCTAGGTGAAACCGTTCGTTGGCAGTAACCGGTTTCATTTTGAGGTTTCACTCTGTTTTCTCCTACAGGGATACATGTATTTGGAACTCTAAATCAAACACGGTTTGTGCTAGCTCTTTGAAACTTGACACCATAAAGCAGTTTCAAGTTCTATCTATATGGTTTTTTTGATGTTAATGTAGCCCTAAGCAGAGACTGGCGAGAATCACTTTCATGGAAAGGGCCTGCCAAGCTTCCAAAAAACTACGAGTTGCCTGAAATATCAGCACACACTTTTTCACCCAATCTTGATGAAACTTTCAGGTAATGATCAGTACACCAATCCCACTTGGCTCGCCAAATTTCTTTCTTCTAGGTGAAACCGTTCGTTGGCAGTAACCGGTTTCATTTTGAGGTTTCACTCTATTTTCTACTACAGGGATACATGTATTTGGAACTCTAAATCAAACACGGTTTGTGCTAGCTCTTTGAAACTTGACACCATAAAGCAGTTTCAAGTTCTATCCTCTATGGTTTTTTTGATGTTGATGTAGCCCAAGCAGAGACTGGCGAGAATCACTTTCATGGAAAGGGCCTGCCAAGCTTCCAAAATACTACGAGTTGCCTGAAATCTCAGCACATACTTTTTCACCCAATCTTGATGAAACTTTCAGGTAATGATCAGTACACCAATCCCACTTGGCTCGCCAAATTTCTTTCTTCTAGGTGAAACCGTTCGTTGGCAGTAACCGGTTTCATTTTGAGGTTTCACTCTATTTTCTCCTACAGGGATACATGTATTTGGAACTCTAAATCAAACACGGTTTGTGCTAGCTCTTTGAAACTTGACACCATAAAGCAGTTTCAACTTCTATCTCCATGGTTTGTTTGCTGTTGATGTAGCCCTAAGCAGAGACTGGCGAGAATCACTTTCATGGAAAGGGCCCTGCCAAGCTTCCAAAAAACTACGAGTTGCCTGAAATCTCAGCACACACTTTTTCACCCAATCTAGATGAAACTTTCAGGTAATGATCAGCACACCAATCCACTTGGCTTGCCAAATTTCGTTCTTCTAGGTGAAACCGTTCGTTGGCAGTAACCGGTTTCATTTTGAGGTTTCACTCTGTTTTCTCCTATAGGGATACATGTATTTGGAACTCTAAATCAAACACGGTTTGTGCTAGCTCTTTGAAACTTGACACCATAAAGCAGTTTCAAGTTCTATCTCTATGGTTTGTTTGCTGTTGATGTAGCCCTAAGCAGAGACTGGCGAGAATCACTTTCATGGAAAGGGCCTGCCAAGCTTCCAAAAAACTACGAGTTGCCTGAAATCTCAGCACACACTTTTTCACCCAATCTTGATGAAACTTTCAGGTAATGATCAGTACACCAATCCCACTTGGCTCGCCAAATTTCGTTCTTCTAGGTGAAACCGTTCGTTGGCAGTAACCGGTTTCATTTTGAGGTTTCACTCTGTTTTGTCCTACAGGGATACATGTATTTGGAAATCTAAATCAAACACGGTTTGTGCTAGCTTTTTGAAACTTGACACCATAAAGCAGTTTCAAGTTCTATCTCTATGGTTTGTTTGCTGTTGTTGTAGCCCTAAGCAGAGACTGGCGAGAATCACTTTCATGGAAAGGGCCTGCCAAGCTTCCAAAAAACTACGAGTTGCCTGAAATCTCAGCACACACTTTTTCACCCAATCTTGATGAAACTTTCAGGTAATGATCAGTACACCAATCCCACTTGGCTCGCCAATTTTCTTTCTTCTAGGTGAAACCGTTCGTTGGCAGTAACCGGTTTCATTTTGAGGTTTCACTCTATTTTCTCCTACAGGGATACATGTATTTGGAACTCTAAATCAAACACGGTTTGTGCTAGCTCTTTGAAACTTGACACCATAAAGCAGTTTCAAGTTCTATCTCTATGGTTTTTTTGATGTTGATGTAGCCCTAAGCAGAGACTGGCGAGAATCACTTTCATGGAAAGGGCCTGCCAAGCTTCCAAAAAACTACGAGTTGCCTGAAATCTCAGCACACACTTTTTCACCCAATCTTGATGAAACTTTCAGGTAATGATCAGTACACCAATCCCACTTGGCTCGCCAAATTTCGTTCTTCTAGGTGAAACCGTTCGTTGGCAGTAACCGGTTTCATTTTGAGGTGTCACTCTGTTTTCTCCTACAGGGATACATGTATTTGGAACTCTAAATCAAACACGGTTTGTGCTAGCTCTTTGAAACTTGACACCATAAAGCAGTTTCAAGTTCTATCTCTATGGTTTGTTTGCTGTTGATGTAGCCCTAAGCAGAGACTGGCGAGAATCACTTTCATGGAAAGGGCCTGCCAAGCTTCCAAAAAACTACGAGTTGCCTGAAATCTCAGCACACACTTTTTCACCCAATCTTGATGAAACTTTCAAGTAATGATCAGTACACCAATCCCACTTGGCTCGCCAAATTTCGTTCTTCTAGGTGAAACCGTTCGTTGGCAGTAACCGGTTTCATTTTGAGGTTTCACTCTGTTTTCTCCTACAGGGATACATGTATTTGGAACTCTAAATCAAACACGGTTTGTGCTAGCTCTTTGAAACTTGACACCATAAAGCAGTTTCAAGTTCTATCTCTATGGTTTGTTTGCTGTTGATGTAGCCCTAAGCAGAGACTGGCGAGAATCACTTTCATGGAAAGGGCCTGCCAAGCTTCCAAAAAACTACGAGTTGCCTGAAATCTCAGCACACACTTTTTCACCCAATCTTGATGAAACTTTCAAGTAATGATCAGTACACCAATCCCACTTGGCTCGCCAAATTTCGTTCTTCTAGGTGAAACCGTTCGTTGGCAGTAACCGGTTTCATTTTGAGGTTTCACTCTGTTTTCTCCTACAGGGATACATGTATTTGGAACTCTAAATCAAACACGGTTTGTGCTAGCTCTTTGAAACTTGACACCATAAAGCAGTTTCAAGTTCTATCTCTATGGTTTTTTTGATGTTAATGTAGCCCTAAGCAGAGACTGGCGAGAATCACTTTCATGGAAAGGGCCTGCCAAGCTTCCAAAAAAACTACGAGTTGCCTGAAATATCAGCACACACTTTTTCACCCAATCTTGATGAAACTTTCAGGTAATGATCAGTACACCAATCCCACTTGGCTCGCCAAATTTCTTTCTTCTAGGTGAAACCGTTCGTTGGCAGTAACCGGTTTCATTTTGAGGTTTCCCTCTATTTTCTACTACAGGGATACATGTATTTGGAACTCTAAATCAAACACGGTTTGTGCTAGCTCTTTGAAACTTGACACCATAAAGCAGTTTCAAGTTCTATCTCTATGGTTTTTTTGATGTTGATGTAGCCCTAAGCAGAGACTGGCGAGAATCACTTTCATGGAAAGGGCCTGCCAAGCTTCCAAAATACTACGAGTTGCCTGAAATCTCAGCACATACTTTTTCACCCAATCTTGATGAAACTTTCAGGTAATGATCAGTACAACCAATCCCACTTGGCTCGCCAAATTTCTTTCTTCTAGGTGAAACCGTTCGTTGGCAGTAACCGGTTTCATTTTGAGGTTTCACTCTATTTTCTCCTACAGGGATACATGTATTTGGAACTCTAAATCAAACACGGTTTGTGCTAGCTCTTTGAAACTTGACACCATAAAGCAGTTTCAACTTCTATCTCCATGGTTTGTTTGCTGTTGATGTAGCCCTAAGCAGAGACTGGCGAGAATCACTTTCATGGGAAAGGGCCTGCCAAGCTTCCAAAAAACTACGAGTTGCCTGAAATCTCAGCACACACTTTTTCACCCAATCTTGATGAAACTTTCAAGTAATGATCAGTACACCAATCCCACTTGGCTCGCCAAATTTTCGTTCTTCTAGGTGAAACCGTTCGTTGGCAGTAACCGGTTTCATTTTGAGGTTTCACTCTGTTTTCTCCTACAGGGATACATGTATTTGGAACTCTAAATCAAACACGGTTTGTGCTAGCCTCTTTGAAACTTGACATCATAAAGCAGTTTCAAGTTCTATCTCTATGGTTTGTTTGCTGTTGATGTAGCCCTAAGCAGAGACTGGCGAGAATCACTTTCATGGAAAGGGCCTGCCAAGCTTCCAAAAAACTACGAGTTGCCTGAAATCTCAGCACACACTTTTTCACCCAATCTTGATGAAACTTTCAAGTAATGATCAGTACACCAATCCCACTTGGCTCGCCAAATTTCGTTCTTCTAGGTGAAACCGTTCGTTGGCAGTAACCGGTTTCATTTGAGGTTTCACTCTGTTTTCTCCTACAGGGATACATGTATTTGGAACTCTAAATCAAACACGTTTGTGCTAGCTCTTTGAAACTTGACACCATAAAGCAGTTTCAAGTTCTATCTCTATGGTTTTTTTGATGTTAATGTAGCCCTAAGCAGAGACTGGCGAGAATCACTTTCATGGAAAGGGCCTGCCAAGCTTCCAAAAAACTACGAGTTGCCTGAAATATCAGCACACACTTTTTCACCCAATCTTGATGAAACTTTCAGGTAATGATCAGTACACCAATCCCACTTGGCTCGCCAAATTTCTTTCTTCTAGGTGAAACCGTTCGTTTGGCAGTAACCGGTTTCATTTTGAGGTTTCACTCTATTTTCTACTACAGGGATACATGTATTTGGAACTCTAAATCAACACGGTTTGTGCTAGCTCTTTGAAACTTGACACCATAAAGCAGTTTCAAAGTTCTATCTCTATGGTTTTTTGATGTTGATGTAGCCCTAAGCAGAGACTGGCGAGAATCACTTTCATGGAAAGGGCCTGCCAAGCTTCCAAAATACTACGAGTTGCCTGAAATCTCAGCACATACTTTTTCACCCAATCTTGATGAAACTTTCAGGTAATGATCAGTACACCAATCCCACTTGGCTCGCCAAATTTCTTTCTTCTAGGTGAAACCGTTCGTTGGCAGTAACCGGTTTCATTTTGAGTTTTCACTCTATTTTCTCCTACAGGGATACATGTATTTGGAACTCTAAATCAAACACGGTTTGTGCTAGCTCTTTGAAACTTGACACCATAAAGCAGTTTTCAACTTCTATCTCCATGGTTTTTTTTATGTTGATGTAGCCCTAAGCAGACACTGGCGAGAATCACTTTCATGGAAAGGGCCTGCCAAGCTTCCAAAAAACTACGAGTTGCCTGAAATCTCAGCACACACTTTTTCACCCAATCTTGATGAAACTTTCAGGTAATGATCAGTACACCAATCCCACTTGGCTCGCCAAATTTCGTTCTTCTAGGTGAAACCGTTCGTTGGCAGTAACCGGTTTCATTTTGAGGTTTCACTCTGTTTTCTCCTATAGGGATACATGTATTTGGAACTCTAAATCAAACACGGTTTGTGCTAGCTCTTTGAAACTTGACACCATAAAGCAGTTTCAAGTTCTATCTCTATGGTTTGTTTGCTGTTGATGTAGCCCTAAGCAGAGACTGGCGAGAATCACTTTCATGGAAAGGGCCTGCCAAGCTTCCAAAAAACTACGAGTTGCCTGAAATCTCAGCACACACTTTTTTACCCAATCTAGATGAAACTTTCAGGTAATGATCAGTACACCAATCCCACTTGGCTAGCCAAATTTCGTTCTTCTAGGTGAAACCGTTCGTTGGCAGTAACCGGTTTCATTTTGAGGTTTCACTCTGTTTTCTCCTATAGGGATACATGTATTTGGAACTCTAAATCAAACACGGTTTGTGCTAGCTCTTTGAAACTTGACACCATAAAGCAGTTTCAAGTTCTATCTCTATGGTTTGTTTGCTGTTGATGTAGCCCTAAGCAGAGACTGGCGAGAATCACTTTCATGGAAAGGGCCTGCCAGCTTCCAAAAAACTACGAGTTTCCTGAAATCTCAGCACACACTTTTTCACCCAATCTTGATGAAACTTTCAGGTAATGATCAGTACACCAATCCCACTTGGCTCGCCAATTTTCTTTCTTCTAGGTGAAACCGTTCGTTGGCAGTAACCGGTTTCATTTTGAGGTTTCACTCTATTTTCTCCTACAGGGATACATGTATTTGGAACTCTAAATCAAACACGGTTTGTGCTAGCTCTTTGAAACTTGACACCATAAAGCAGTTTCAAGTTCTATCTCTATGGTTTTTTTGATGTTGATGTAGCCCTAAGCAGAGACTGGCGAGAATCACTTTCATGGAAAGGGCCTGCCAAGCTTCCAAAAAACTACGAGTTGCCTGAAATCTCAGCACACACTTTTTCAACCCAATCTTGATGAAACTTTCAGGTAATGATCAGTACACCAATCCCACTTGGCTCGCCAAATTTCGTTCTTCTAGGTGAAACCGTTCGTTGGCAAGTAACCGGTTTCATTTTGAGGTTTCACTCTGTTTTCTCCTACAGGGATACATGTATTTGGAACTCTAAATCAAACACGGTTTGTGCTAGCTCTTTGAAACTTGACACCATAAAGCAGTTTCAAGTTCTATCTCTATGGTTTTTTTGATGTTGATGTAGCCCTAAGCAGAGACTGGCGAGAATCACTTTCATGGAAAGGGCCTGCCAAGCTTCCAAAAAACTACGAGTTGCCTGAAATCTCAGCACACACTTTTTCACCCAATCTTGATGAAACTTTCAGGTAATGATCAGTACACCAATCCCACTTGGCTCGCCAAATTTCTTTCTTCTAGGTGAAACCGTTCGTTGGCAGTAACCGGTTTCATTTTGAGGTTTCACTCTATTTTCTACTACAGGGATACATGTATTTGGAACTCTAAATCAAACACGGTTTGTGCTAGCTCTTTGAAACTTGACACCATAAAGCAGTTTCAAGTTCTATCTCTATGGTTTTTTTGATGTTGATGTAGCCCTAAGCAGAGACTGGCGAGAATCACTTTCATGGAAAGGGCCTGCCAAGCTTCCAAAAACTTCGAGTTGCCTGAAATCTCAGCATATACTTTTTCACCCAATCTTGATGAAACTTTCAGGTAATGATCAGTACACCAATCCCACTTGGCTCGCCAAATTTCTTTCTTCTAGGTGAAACCGTTCGTTGGCAGTAACCGTTTCATTTTGAGGTTTCACTCTATTTTCTCCTACAGGGATACATGTATTTGGAACTCTAAATCAAACTCGGTTTGTGCTAGCTCTTTGAAACTTGACACCATAAAGCAGTTTCAACTTCTATCTCTATGGTTTTTTTTATGTTGATGTAGCCCTAAGCAGACACTGGCGAGAATCACTTTCATGGAAAGGGCCTGCCAAGCTTCCAAAAATCTACGAGTTGCCTGAAATCTCAGCACACACTTTTTCACCCAATCTTGATGAAACTTTTAGGTAATGATCAGTACACCAATCCCACTTGGCTCGCCAAATTTCGTTCTTCTAGGTGAAACCGTTCGTTGGCTCTAACCGGTTTCATTTTGAGGTTTCACTCTGTTCTTCTCCTATAGGGATACATGTATTTGGAACTCTAAATCAAACACGGTTTGGCTAGCTCTTTGAAACTTGACACCATAAAGCAGTTTCAAGTTCTATCTCTATGGTTTGTTTGCTGTTGATGTAGCCCTAAGCAGAGACTGGCGAGAATCACTTTCATGGAAAGGGCCTGCCAAGCTTCAAAAAACTACGAGTTGCCTGAAATCTCAGCACACACTTTTTCACCCAATCTAGATGAAACTTTCAGGTAATGATCAGTACACCAATCCCACTTGGCTCGCCAAATTTCGTTCTTCTAGGTGAAACCGTTCGTTGGCAGTAACCGGTTTCATTTTGAGGTTTCACTCTGTTTTCTCCTATAGGGATACATGTATTTGGAACTCTAAATCAAACACGGTTTGTGCTAGCTCTTTGAAACTTGACACCATAAAGCAGTTTCAACTTCTATCTCTATGGTTTTTTTTATGTTGATGTAGCCCTAAGCAGACACTGGCGAGAATCACTTTCATGGAAAGGGCCTGCCAAGCTTCCAAAAAACTACGAGTTGCCTGAAATCTCAGCACACACTTTTTCACCCAATCTTGATGAAACTTTCAGGTAATGATCAGTACACCAATCCCACTTGGCTCGCCAAATTTCGTTCTTCTAGGTGAAACCGTTCGTTGGCAGTAACCGGTTTCATTTTGAGGTTTCACTCTATTTTCTACTACAGGGATACATGTATTTGGAACTCTAAATCAAACACGGTTTGTGCTAGCTCTTTGAAACTTGACACCATAAAGCAGTTTCAAGTTCTATCTCTATGGTTTTTTTGATGTTGATGTAGCCCTAAGCAGAGACTGGCGAGAATCACTTTCATGGAAAGGGCCTGCCAAGCTTCCAAAAAACTACGAGTTGCCTGAAATCTCAGCACATACTTTTTCACCCAATCTTGATGAAACTTTCAGGTAATGATCAGTACACCAATCCCACTTGGCTCGCCAAATTTCTTTCTTCTAGGTGAAACCGTTCGTTGGCAGTAACCGGTTTCATTTTGAGGTTTCACTCTATTTTCTCCTACAGGGATACATGTATTTGGAACTCTAAATCAAACACGGTTTGTGCTAGCTCTTTGAAACTTGACACCATAAAGCAGTTTCAACTTCTGTCTCTATGGTTTTTTTTATGTTGATGTAGCCCTAAGCAGACACTGGCGAGAATCACTTTCATGGAAAGGGCCTGCCAAGCTTCCAAAAAACTACGAGTTGCCTGAAATCTCAGCACACACTTTTTCACCCAATCTAGATGAAACTTTCAGGTAATGATCAGTACACCAATCCCACTTGGCTCGCCAAATTTCGTTCTTCTAGGTGAAACCGTTCGTTGGCAGTAACCGGTTCCATTTTGAGGTTTCACTCTGTTTTCTCCTATAGGGATACATGTATTTGGAACTCTAAATCAAACACGGTTTGTGCCAGCTCTTTGAAACTTGACACCATAAAGCAGTTTCAACTTCTATCTATATGGTTTTTTTTTATGTTGATGTAGCCCTAAGCAGACACTGGCGAGAATCACTTTCATGGAAAGGGCCTGCCAAGCTTCCAAAAAACTACGAGTTGCCTGAAATCTCAGCACACACTTTTTCACCCAATCTTGATGAAACTTTCAGGTAATGATCAGTACACCAATCCCACTTGGCTCGCCAAATTTCGTTCTTCTAGGTGAAACCGTTCGTTGGCAGTAACCGGTTTCATTTTGAGGTTTCACTCTATTTTCTACTACAGGGATACATGTATTTGGAACTCTAAATCAAACACGGTTTGTGCTAGCTCTTTGAAACTTGACACCATAAAGCAGTTTCAAGTTCTATCTCTATGGTTTTTTTGATGTTGATGTAGCCCTAAGCAGAGACTGGCGAGAATCACTTTCATGGAAAGGGCCTGCCAAGCTTCCAAAAAACTACGAGTTGCCTGAAATCTCAGCACACACTTTTTCACCCAATCTTGATGAAACTTTCAGGTAATGATCAGTACACCAATCCCACTTGGCTCGCCAAATTTCTTTCTTCTAGGTGAAACCGTTCGTTGGCAGTAACCGGTTTCATTTTGAGGTTTCACTCTATTTTCTACTACAGGGATACATGTATTTGGAACTCTAAATCAAACACGGTTTGTGCTAGCTCTTTGAAACTTGACACCATAAAGCAGTTTCAAGTTCTATCTCTATGGTTTTTTTGATGTTGATGTAGCCCTAAGCAGAGACTGGCGAGAATCACTTTCATGGAAAGGGCCTGCCAAGCTTCCAAAAAACTTCGAGTTTCGAGTTGCCTGAAATCTCAGCATATACTTTTTCACCCAATCTTGATGAAACTTTCAGGTAATGATCAGTACACCAATCCCACTTGGCTCGCCAAATTTCTTTCTTCTAGGTGAAACCGTTCGTTGGCAGTAACCGGTTTCATTTTGAGGTTTTCACTCTATTTTCTCCTACAGGGATACATGTACTTGGAACTCTAAATCAAACACGGTTTGTGCTAGCTCTTTGAAACTTGACACCATAAAGCAGTTTCAACTTCTATCTCTTTGGTTTTTTTTATGTTGATGTAGCCCTAAGCAGACACTAGCGAGAATCACTTTCATGGAAAGGGCCTGCCAAGCTTCCAAAAATCTACGAGTTGCCTGAAATCTCAGCACACACTTTTTCACCCAATCTTGATGAAACTTTTAGGTAATGATCAGTACACCAATCCCACTTGGCTCGCCAAATTTCGTTCTTCTAGGTGAAACCGTTCGTTGGCTCTAACCGGTTTCATTTTGAGGTTTCACTCTGTTTTCTCCTATAGGGATACATGTATTTGGAACTCTAAATCAAACATGGTTTGTGCTAGCTCTTTGAAACTTGACACCATAAAGCAGTTTCAAGTTCTATCTCTATGGTTTGTTTGCTGTTGATGTAGCCCTAAGCAGAGACTGGCGAGAATCACTTTCATGGAAAGGGCCTGCCAAGCTTCCAAAAAACTACGAGTTGCCTGAAATCTCAGCACACACTTTTTCACCCAATCTAGATGAAACTTTCAGGTAATGATCAGTACACCAATCCCACTTGGCTCGCCAAATTTCGTTCTTCTAGGTGAAACCGTTCGTTGGCAGTAACCGGTTTCATTTTGAGGTTTCACTCTGTTTTCTCCTATAGGGATACATGTATTTGGAACTCTAAATCAAACACGGTTTGTGCTAGCTCTTTGAAACTTGACACCATAAAGCAGTTTCAACTTCTATCTCTATGGTTTTTTTTATGTTGATGTAGCCCTAAGCAGACACTGGCGAGAATCACTTTCATGGAAAGGGCCTGCCAAGCTTCCAAAAAACTACGAGTTGCCTGAAATCTCAGCACACACTTTTTCACCCAATCTTGATGAAACTTTCAGGTAATGATCAGTACACCAATCCCACTTGGCTCGCCAAATTTCGTTCTTCTAGGTGAAACCGTTCGTTGGCAGTAACCGGTTTCATTTTGAGGTTTCACTCTATTTTCTACTACAGGGATACATGTATTTGGAACTCTAAATCAAACACGGTTTGTGCTAGCTCTTTGAAACTTGACACCATAAAGCAGTTTCAAGTTCTATCTCTATGGTTTTTTTGATGTTGATGTAGCCCTAAGCAGAGACTGGCGAGAATCACTTTCATGGAAAGGGCATGCCAAGCTTCCAAAATACTACGAGTTGCCTGAAATCTCAGCACATACTTTTTCACCCAATCTTGATGAAACTTTCAGGTAATGATCAGTACACCAATCCCACTTGGCTCGCCAAATTTCTTTCTTCTAGGTGAAACCGTTCGTTGGCAGTAACCGGTTTCATTTTGAGGTTTCACTCTATTTTCTCCTACAGGGATACATGTATTTGGAACTCTAAATCAAACACGGTTTGTGCTAGCTCTTTGAAACTTGACACCATAAAGCAGTTTCAACTTCTATCTCTATGGTTTTTTTTATGTTGATGTAGCCCTAAGCAGAGACTGGCGAGAATCACTTTCATGGAAAGGGCCTGCCAAGCTTCCAAAAAACTACGAGTTGCCTGAAATCTCAGCACACACTTTTTCACCCAATCTTGATGAAACTTTCAGGTAATGATCAGTACACCAATCCCACTTGGCTCGCCAAATTTCGTTCTTCTAGGTGAAACCGTTCGTTGGCAGTAACCGGTTTCATTTTGAGGTTTCACTCTGTTTTCTCCTATAGGGATACATGTATTTGGAACACTAAATCAAACACGGTTTGTGCTAGCTCTTTGAAACTTGACACCATAAAGCAGTTTCAAGTTCTATCTCTATGGTTTGTTTGCTGTTGATGTAGCCCTAAGCAGAGACTGGCGAGAATCCCTTTCATGGAAAGGGCCTGCCAAGCTTCCAAAAAACTACGAGTTGCCTGAAATCTCAGCACACACTTTTTCACCCAATCTAGATGAAACTTTCAGGTAATGATCAGTACACCAATCCCACTTGGCTCGCCAAATTTCGTTCTTCTAGGTGAAACCGTTCGTTGGCAGTAACCGGTTTCATTTTGAGGTTTCACTCTGTTTTCTCCTACAGGGATACATGTATTTGGAACTCTAAATCAAACACGGTTTGTGCTAGCTCTTTGAAACTTGACACCATAAAGCAGTTTCAAGTTCTATCTCTATGGTTTGTTTGCTGTTGATGTAGCCCTAAGCAGAGACTGGCGAGAATCACTTTCATGGAAAGGGCCTGCCAAGCTTCCAAAAAACTACGAGTTGCCTGAAATCTCAGCACACACTTTTTCACCCAATCTTGATGAAACTTTCAAATAATGATCAGTACACCAATCCCACTTGGCTCGCCAAATTTCGTTCTTCTAGGTGAAACCGTTCGTTGGCAGTAACCGGTTTCATTTTGAGGTTTCACTCTGTTTTCTCCTACAGGGATACATGTATTTGGAACTCTCAATCAAACACGGTTTGTGCTAGCTCTTTGAAACTTGACACCATAAAGCAGTTTCAAGTTCTATCTCTATGGTTTGTTTGATGTTAATGTAGCCCTAAGCAGAGACTGGCGAGAATCACTTTCATGGAAAGGGCCTGCCAAGCTTCCAAAAAACTACGAGTTGCCTGAAATCTCAGCACACACTTTTTCACCCAATCTTGATGAAACTTTCAGGTAATGATCAGTACACCAATCCCACTTGGCTCGCCAAATTTCTTTCTTCTAGGTGAAACCATTCGTTGGCAGTAACCGGTTTCATTTTGAGGTTTCACTCTATTTTCTACTACAGGGATACATGTATTTGGAACTCTAAATCAAACACGGTTTGTGCTAGCTCTTTGAAACTTGACACCATAAAGCAGTTTCAAGTTCTATCTCTATGGTTTTTTTGATGTTGATGTAGCCCTAAGCAGAGACTGTCGAGAATCACTTTCATGGAAAGGGCCTGCCAAGATTCCAAAAAACTACGAGTTGCCTGAAATCTCAGCATATACTTTTTCTCCCAATCTTGATGAAACTTTCAGGTAATGATCAGTACACCAATCCCACTTGGCTCGCCAAATTTCTTTCTTCTAGGTGAAACCGTTCGTTGGCAGTAACCGGTTTCATTTTGAGGTTTCACTCTATTTTCTCCTACAGGGATACATGTATTTGGAACTCTAAATCAAACACGGTTTGTGCTAGCTCTTTGAAACTTGACACCATAAAGCAGTTTCAACTTCTATCTCTATGGTTTTTTTTATGTTGATGTAGCCCTAAGCAGACACTGGCGAGAATCACTTTCATGGAAAGGGCCTGCCAAGCTTCCAAAAAACTACGAGTTGCCTGAAATCTCAGCACACACTTTTTCACCCAATCTTGATGAAACTTTTAGGTAATGATCAGTACACCAATCCCACTTGGCTCGCCAAATTTCGTTCTTCTAGGTGAAACCGTTCGTTGGCTCTAACCGGTTTCATTTTGAGGTTTCACTCTGTTTTCTCCTATAGGGATACATGTATTTGGAACTCTAAATCAAACACGGTTTGTGCTAGCTCTTTGAAACTTGACACCATAAAGCAGTTTCAAGTTCTATCTCTATGTTTTTTTTGATGTTGATGTAGTCCTAAGCAGAGACTGGCGAGAATCACTTTCATGGAAAGGGCCTGCCAAGCTTCCAAAAAACTACGAGTTTCCTGAAATCTCAGCACACACTTTTTCACCCAATCTTGATGAAACTTTCAAGTAATGATCAGTACACCAATCCCACTTGGCTCACCAAATTTCTTTCTTCTAGGTGAAACCGTTCGTTGGCAGTAACCGGTTTCATTTTGAGGTTTCACTCTATTTTCTCCTACAGGTATACATGTATTTGGAACTCTAAATCAAACACGGTTTGTGCTAGCTCTTTGAATCTTGACACCATAAAGCAGTTTCAAGTTCTATCTCTATGGTTTTTTTGATGTTGATGTAGCCCTAAGCAGAGACTGGCGAGAATCACTTTCATGGAAAGGGCCTGCCAAGCTTCCAAAAAACTACGAGTTGCCTGAAATCTCAGCACACACTTTTTCACCCAATCTTGATGAAACTTTCAGGTAATGATCAGTACACCAATCCCACTTGGCTCGCCAAATTTCGTTCTTCTAGGTGAAACCGTTCGTTGGCAGTAACCGGTTTCATTTTGAGGTTTCACTCTGTTTTCTCCTATAGGGATACATGTATTTGGAACTCTAAATCAAACACGGTTTGTGCTAGCTCTTTGAAACTTGACACCATAAAGCAGTTTCAAGTTCTATCTCTATGGTTTGTTTGCTGTTGATGTAGCCCTAAGCAGAGACTGGCGAGAATCACTTTCATGGAAAGGGCCTGCCAAGCTTCCAAAAACTACGAGTTGCCTGAAATCTCAGCACACACTTTTTCACCCAATCTTGATGAAACTTTCAGGTAATGATCAGTACACCAATCCCACTTGGCTCGCCAAATCTCGTTCTTCTAGGTGAAACTGTTCGTTGGCAGTAACCGGTTTCATTTTGAGGTTTCACTCTGTTTTCTCCTATAGGGATACATGTATTTGGAACTCTAAATCAAACACGGTTTGTGCTAGCTCTTTGAAACTTGACACCATAAAGCAGTTTCAAGTTCTATCTCTATGGTTTGTTTGCTGTTGATGTAGCCCTAAGCAGAGACTGGCGATAATCACTTTCATGGAAAGGGCCTGCCAAGCTTCCAAAAAACTACGAGTTGCCTGAAATCTCAGCACACACTTTTTCACCCAATCCTGATGAAACTTTCAGGTAATGATCAGCATACCAATCCCACTTGGCTCGCCCAATTTCATTCTTCTAGGTGAAACCGTTCGTTGGCAGTAACCGGTTTCATTTTGAGGTTTCACTCTATTTTCTCCTACAGGGATACATGTATTTGGAACTCTAAATCAAACACGGTTTGTGCTAGCTCTTTGAAACTTGACACCATAAAGCAGTTTCAAGTTCTATCTCTATGGTTTTTTTGATGTTGATGTAGCCCTAAGCAGAGACTGGCGAGAATCACTTTCATGGAAAGGGCCTGCCAAGCTTCCAAAAAACTACGAGTTGCCTGAAATCTCAGCACACACTTTTTCACCCAATCTTGATGAAACTTTCAGGTAATGATCAGTACACCAATCCCAGTTGGCTCGCCAAATTTCGTTCTTCTAGGTGAAACCGTTCGTTGGCAGTAACCGGTTTCATTTTGAGGTTTCACTCTGTTTTCTCCTATAGGGATACATGTATTTGGAACTCTAAATCAAACACGGTTTGTGCTAGCTCTTTGAAACTTGACACCATAAAGCAGTTTCAAGTTCTATCTCTATGGTTTGTTTGCTGTTGATGTAGCGCTAAGCAGAAACTGGCGAGAATCACTTTCATGGAAAGGGCCTGCCAAGCTTCCAAAAAACTACGAGTTGCCTGAAATCTCAGCACACACTTTTTCACCCAATCTAGATGAAACTTTCAGGTAATGATCAGTACACCAATCCCACTTGGCTCGCCAAATTTCGTTCTTCTAGGTGAAACCGTTCGTTGGCAGTAACCGGTTCCATTTTGAGGTTTCACTCTGTTTTCTCCTACAGGGATACATGTATTTGGAACTCTAAATCAAACACGGTTTGTGCTAGCTCTTTGAAACTTGACACCATAAAGCAGTTTCAACTTCTATCTCTATGGTTTTTTTTATGTTGATGTAGCCCTAAGCAGACACTGGCGAGAATCACTTTCATGGAAAGGGCCTGCCAAGCTTCCAAAAATCTACGAGTTGCCTGAAATCTCAGCACACACTTTTTCACCCAATCTTGATGAAACTTTTAGGTAATGATCAGTACACCAATCCCACTTGGCTCGCCAAATTTCGTTCTTCTAGGTGAAACCGTTCGTTGGCTCTAACCGGTTTCATTTTGAGGTTTCACTCTGTTTTCTCCTATAGGGATACATGTATTTGGAACTCTAAATCAAACACGGTTTGTGCTAGCTCTTTGAAACTTGACACCATAAAGCAGTTTCAAGTTCTATCTCTATGGTTTGTTTGCTGTTGATGTAGCCCTAAGCAGAGACTGGCGAGAATCACTTTCATGGAAAGGGCCTGCCAAGCTTCCAAAAAACTACGAGTTGCCTGAAATCTCAGCACACACTTTTTCACCCAATCTAGATGAAACTTTCAGGTAATGATCAGTACACCAATCCCACTTGGCTCGCCAAATTTCGTTCTTCTAGGTGAAACCGTTCGTTGGCAGTAACCGGTTTCATTTTGAGGTTTCACTCTATTTTCTCCTATAGGGATACATGTATTTGGAACTCTAAATCAAATACGGTTTGTGCTAGCTCTTTGAAACTTGACACCATAAAGCAGTTTCAACTTCTATCTCTATGGTTTTTTTTATGTTGATGTAGCCCTAAGCAGACACTGGCGAGAATCACTTTCATGGAAAGGGCCTGCCAAGCTTCCAAAAAACTACGAGTTGCCTGAAATCTCAGCACACACTTTTTCACCCAATCTTGATGAAACTTTCAGGTAATGATCAGTACACCAATCCCACTTGGCTCGCCAAATTTCGTTCTTCTAGGTGAAACCGTTCGTTGGCAGTAACCGGTTTCATTTTGAGGTTTCACTCTATTTTCTACTACAAGGATACATGTATTTGGAACTCTAAATCAAACACGGTTTGTGCTAGCTCTTTGAAACTTGACACCATAAAGCAGTTTCAAGTTCTATCTCTATGGTTTTTTTGATGTTGATGTAGCCCTAAGCAGAGACTGGCGAGAATCACTTTCATGGAAAGGGCCTGCCAAGCTTCCAAAAAACTACGAGTTGCCTGAAATCTCAGCACATACTTTTTCACCCAATCTTGATGAAACTTTCAGGTAATGATCAGTACACCAATCCCACTTGGCTCGCCAAATTTCTTTCTTCTAGGTGAAACCGTTCGTTGGCAGTAACCGGTTTCATTTTGAGGTTTCACTCTATTTTCTCCTACAGGGATACATGTATTTGGAACTCTAAATCAAACACGGTTTGTGCTAGCTCTTTGAAACTTGACACCATAAAGCAGTTTCAACTTCTATCTCTATGGTTTTTTTTATGTTGATGTAGCCCTAAGCAGAGACTGGCTAGAATCACTTTCATGGAAAGGGCCTGCCAAGCTTCCAAAAAACTACGAGTTGCCTGAAATCTCAGCACACACTTTTTCACCCAATCTTGAATAAACTTTCAGGTAATGATCAGTACACCAATCCCACTTGGCTCGCCAAATTTCGTTCTTCTAGGTGAAACCGTTCGTTGGCAGTAACCGGTTTCATTTTGAGGTTTCACTCTGTTTTCTCCTATAGGGATACATGTATTTGGAACACTAAATCAAACACGGTTTGTGCTAGCTCTTTGAAACTTGACACCATAAAGCAGTTTCAAGTTCTATCTCTATGGTTTGTTTGCTGTTGATGTAGCCCTAAGCAGAGACTGGCGAGAATCCCTTTCATGGAAAGGGCCTGCCAAGCTTCCAAAAAACTACGAGTTGCCTGAAATATCAGCACACACTTTTTCACCCAATCTAGATGAAACTTTCAGGTAATGATCAGTACACCAATCCCACTTGGCTCGCCAAATTTCGTTCTTCTAGGTGAAACCGTTCGTTGGCAGTAACCGGTTTCATTTTGAGGTTTCACTCTGTTTTCTCCTACAGGGATACATGTATTTGGAACTCTAAATCAAACACGGTTTGTGCTAGCTCTTTGAAACTTGACACCATAAAGCAGTTTCAAGTTCTATCTCTATGGTTTCTTTGCTGTTGATGTAGCCCTAAGCAGAGACTGGCGAGAATCACTTTCATGGAAAGGGCCTGCCAAGCTTCCAAAAAACTACGAGTTGCCTGAAATCTCAGCACACACTTTTTCACCCAATCTTGATGAAACTTTCAAATAATGATCAGTACACCAATCCCACTTGGCTCGCCAAATTTCGTTCTTCTAGGTGAAACCGTTCGTTGGCAGTAACCAGTTTCATTTTGAGGTTTCACTCTGTTTTCTCCTACAGGGATACATGTATTTGGAACTCTCAATCAAACACGGTTTGTGCTAGCTCTTTGAAACTTGACACCATAAAGCAGTTTCAAGTTCTATCTCTATGGTTTGTTTGATGTTAATGTAGCCCTAAGCAGAGACTGGCGAGAATCACTTTCATGGAAAGGGCCTGCCAAGCTTCCAAAAAACTACGAGTTGCCTGAAATCTCAGCACACACTTTTTCACCCAATCTTGATGAAACTTTCAGGTAATGATCAGTACACCAATCCCACTTGGCTCGCCAAATTTCTTTCTTCTAGGTGAAACCATTCGTTGGCAGTAACCGGTTTCATTTTGAGGTTTCACTCTATTTTCTACTACAGGGATACATGTATTTGGAACTCTAAATCAAACACGGTTTGTGCTAGCTCTTTGAAACTTGACACCATAAAGCAGTTTCAAGTTCTATCTCTATGGTTTTTTTGATGTTGATGTAGCCCTAAGCAGAGACTGTCGAGAATCACTTTCATGGAAAGGGCCTGCCAAGCTTCCAAAAAACTACGAGTTGCCTGAAATCTCAGCATATACTTTTTCACCCTATCTTGATGAAACTTTCAGGTAATGATCAGTACACCAATCCCACTTGGCTCGCCAAATTTCTTTCTTCTAGGTGAAACCGTTCGTTGGCAGTAACCGGTTTCATTTTGAGGTTTCACTCTATTTTCTCCTACAGGGATACATGTATTTGGAACTCTAAATCAAACACGGTTTGTGCTAGCTCTTTGAAACTTGACACCATAAAGCAGTTTCAACTTCTATCTCTATGGTTTTTTTTATGTTGATGTAGCCCTAAGCAGACACTGGCGAGAATCACTTTCATGGAAAGGGCCTGCCAAGCTTCCAAAAAACTACGAGTTGCCTGAAATCTCAGCACACACTTTTTCACCCAATCTTGATGAAACTTTTAGGTAATGATCAGTACACCAATCCCACTTGGCTCGCCAAATTTCGTTCTTCTAGGTGAAACCGTTCGTTGGCTCTAACCGGTTTCATTTTGAGGTTTCACTCTGTTTTCTCCTATAGGGATACATGTATTTGGAACTCTAAATCAAACACGGTTTGTGCTAGCTCTTTGAAACTTGACACCATAAAGCAGTTTCAAGTTCTATCTCTATGGTTTGTTTGCTGTTGATGTAGCCCTAAGCAGAGACTGGCGAGAATCACTTTCATGGAAAGGGCCTGCCAAGCTTCCAAAAAACTACGAGTTGCCTGAAATCTCAGCACACACTTTTTCACCCAATCTAGATGAAACTTTCAGGTAATGATCAGTACACCAATCCCACTTGGCTCGCCAAATTTCGTTCTTCTAGGTGAAACCGTTCGTTGGCAGTAACCGGTTTCATTTTGAGGTTTCACTCTGTTTTCTCCTATAGGGATACATGTATTTGGAACTCTAAATCAAACACGGTTTGTGCTAGCTCTTTGAAACTTGACACCATAAAGCAGTTTCAAGTTCTATCTCTATGGTTTGTTTGCTGTTGATGTAGCCCTAAGCAGAGACTGGCGAGAATCACTTTCATGGAAAGGGCCTGCCAAGCTTCCAAAAAACTACGAGTTGCCTGAAATCTCAGCACACACTTTTTCACCCAATCTTGATGAAACTTTCAGGTAATGATCAGTACACCAATCCCACTTGGCTCGCCAAATTTCGTTCTTCTAGGTGAAACCGTTGGTTGGCAGTAACCGGTTTCATTTTGAGGTTTCACTCTGTTTTCTCCTATAGGGATACATGTATTTGGAACTCTAAATCAAACACGGTTTGTGCTAGCTCTTTGAAACTTGACACCATAAAGCAGTTTCAAGTTCTATCTCTATGGTTTTTTTGATGTTGATGTAGCCCTAAGCAGAGACTGGCGAGAATCACTTTCATGGAAAGGGCCTGCCAAGCTTCCAAAAAACTACGAGTTGCCTAAAATCTCAGCACACACTTTTTCACCCAATCTTGATGAAACTTTCAGGTAATGATCAGTACACCAATCCCACTTGGCTCGCCAAATTTCTTTCTTCTAGGTGAAACCGTTCGTTGGCAGTAACCGGTTTCATTTTGAGGTTTCACTCTATTTTCTCCTACAGGGATACATGTATTTGGAACTCTAAATCAAACACAGTTTGTGCTAGCTCTTTGAAACTTGACACCATAAAGCAGTTTCAAGTTCTATCTCTATGTTTTTTTTGATGTTGATGTAGTCCTAAGCAGAGACTGGCGAGAATCACTTTCATGGAAAGGGCCTGCCAAGCTTCCAAAAAACTACGAGTTTCCTGAAATCTCAGCACACACTTTTTCACCCAATCTTGATGAAACTTTCAAGTAATGATCAGTACACCAATCCCACTTGGCTCACCAAATTTCTTTCTTCTAGGTGAAACCGTTCGTTGGCAGTAACCGGTTTCATTTTGAGGTTTCACTCTATTTTCTCCTACAGGGATACATGTATTTGGAACTCTAAATCAAACACGGTTTGTGCTAGCTCTTTGAAACTTGACACCATAAAGCAGTTTCAAGTTCTATCTCTATGGTTTTTTTGATGTTGATGTAGCCCTAAGCAGAGACTGGCGAGAATCACTTTCATGGAAAGGGCCTGCCAAGCTTCCAAAAAACTACGAGTTTCCTGAAATCTCAGCACACACTTTTTCACCCAATCTTGATGAAACTTTCAGGTAATGATCAGTACACCAATCCCACTTGGCTCGCCAAATTTCGTTCTTCTAGGTGAAACCGTTCGTTGGCAGTAACCGGTTTCATTTTGAGGTTTCACTCTGTTTTCTCCTATAGGGATACATGTATTTGGAACTCTAAATCAAACACGGTTTGTGCTAGCTCTTTGAAACTTGACACCATAAAGCAGTTTCAAGTTCTATCTCTATGGTTTGTTTGCTGTTGATGTAGCCCTAAGCAGAGACTGGCGAGAATCACTTTCATGGAAAGGGCCTGCCAAGCTTCCAAAAACTATGAGTTGCCTGAAATCTCAGCACACACTTTTTCACCCAATCTCGATGAAACTTTCAGGTAATGATCAGTACACCAATCCCACTTGGCTCGCCAAATCTCGTTCTTCTAGGTGAAACTGTTCGTTGGCAGTAACCGGTTTCATTTTGAGGTTTCACTCTGTTTTCTCCTATAGGGATACATGTATTTGGAACTCTAAATCAAACACGGTTTGTGCTAGCTCTTTGAAACTTGACACAATAAAGCAGTTTCAAGTTCTATCTCTATGGTTTGTTTGCTGTTGATGTAGCCCTAAGCAGAGACTGGCGAGAATCACTTTCATGGAAAGGGCCTGCCAAGCTTCCAAAAAACTACGAGTTGCCTCAAATCTCAGCACACACTTTTTCACCCAATCCTGATGAAACTTTCAGGTAATGATCAGCATACCAATCCCACTTGGCTCGCCCAATTTCATTCTTCTAGGTGAAACCGTTCGTTGGCAGTAACCGGTTTCATTTTGAGGTTTCACTCTATTTTCTCCTACAGGGATACATGTATTTGGAACTCTAAATCAAACACGGTTTGTGCTAGCTCTTTGAAACTTGACACCATAAAGCAGTTTCAAGTTCTATCTCTATGGTTTTTTTGATGTTGATGTAGCCCTAAGCAGAGACTGGCGAGAATCACTTTCATGGAAAGGGCCTGCCAAGCTTCCAAAAAACTACGAGTTGCCTGAAATCTCAGCACACACTTTTTCACCCAATCTTGATGAAACTTTCAGGTAATGATCAGTACACCAATCCCAGTTGGCTAGCCAAATTTCATTCTTCTAGGTGAAACCGTTCGTTGGCAGTAACCGGTTTCATTTTGAGGTTTCACTCTGTTTTCTCCTATAGGGATACATGTATTTGGAACTCTAAATCAAACACGGTTTGTGCTAGCTCTTTGAAACTTGACACCATAAAGCAGTTTCAAGTTCTATCTCTATGGTTTGTTTGCTGTTGATGTAGCGCTAAGCAGAAACTGGCGAGAATCACTTTCATGGAAAGGGCCTGCCAAGCTTCCAAAAAACTACGAGTTGCCTGAAATCTCAGCACACACTTTTTCACCCAATCTTGATGAAACTTTCAGGTAATGATCAGTACACCAATCCCACTTGGCTCGCCAAATTTCGTTCTTCTAGGTGAAACCGTTCGTTGGCAGTAACCGGTTTCATTTTGAGGTTTCACTCTGTTTTCTCCTACAGGGATACATGTATTTGGAACTCTAAATCAAACACGGTTTGTGCTAGCTCTTTGAAACTTGACACCATAAAGCAGTTTCAAGTTCTATCTCTATGGTTTTTTTGATGTTGATGTAGCCCTAAGCAGAGACTGGCGAGAATCACTTTCAGGGAAAGGGCCTGCCAAGCTTCCAAAAAACTACGAGTTTCCTGAAATCTCAGCACACACTTTTTCACCCAATCTTGATGAAACTTTCAGGTAATGATCAGTACACCAATCCCACTTGGCTCACCAAATTTCGTTCTTCTAATTGAAACCGTTCGTTGGCAGTAACCGGTTTCATTTTGAGGTTTCACTCTGTTTTCTCCTAGAGGGATACATGTATTTGGAACTCTAAATCAAACACGGTTTGTGCTAGCTCTTTGAAACTTGACACCATAAAGCAGTTTCAAGTTCTATCTCTATGGTTTGTTTGCTGTTGATGTAGCCCTAAGCAGAGACTGGCGAGAATCACTTTCATGGAAAGGGCCTGCCAAGCTTCCAAAAAACTATGAGTTGCCTGAAATCTCAGCACACACTTTTTCACCCAATCTTGATGAAACTTTCAGGTAATGATCAGTACACCATTCCCACTTGGCTCGCCAAATTTCATTTTTCTAGGTGAAACCCTTCGTTGGCAGTAACTGGTTTCATTTTGAGGTTTCACTGTGTTTTCTCCTATAGGGATACATGTATTTGGAAATCTAAATCAAACACGGTTTGTGCTAGCTCTTTGAAACTTGACACCATAAAGCAGTTTCAAGTTCTCTCTCTATGGTTTGTTTGCTGTTGATGTAGCCCTAAGCAGAGACTGGCGAGAATCACTTTCATGGAAAGGGCCTGCCAAGCTTCCAAAAAACTACGAGTTGCCTGAAATCTCAGCACACACATTTTCACCCAATCTTGATGAAACTTTCAGGTAATGATCAGTACACCAATCCCACTTGGCTCGCCAAATCTCGTTCTTCTAGGTGAAACCGTTCGTTGGCAGTAACCGGTTTCATTTTGAGGTTTCACTCTGTTTTCTCGTATAGGGATACATGTATTTGGAACTCTAAGTCAAACACGGTTTGTGCTAGCTCTTTGAAACTTGACACCATAAAGCAGTTTCAAGTTCTATCTCTATGGTTTGTTTGCTGTTGATGTAGCCCTAAGCAGAGACTGGCGAGAATCACTTTCATGGAAAGGGCCTGCCAAGCTTCCAAAAAACTACGAGTTGCCTGAAATCTCAGCACACACTTTTTCACCCAATCCTGATGAAACTTTCAGGTAATGATCATTACACCAATCCCACTTGGCTCGCCAAATTTCATTTTTCTAGGTGAAACCGTTCGTTGGCAGTAACTGGTTTCATTTTGAGGTTTCACTCTGTTTTCTCCTATAGGGATACATGTATTTGGAACTCTAAATCAAACACGGTTTGTGCTAGCTCTTTGAAACTTGATACAATAAATCAGTTTCAAGTTCTATCTCTATGGTTTGTTTGCTGTTGATGTAGCCCTAAGCAGAGACTGGCGAGAATCACTTTAATATAAAGGGCCTGCCAAGCTTCCAAAAAACTACGAGTTGCCTGAAATCTCAGCACACACTTTTTCACCCAATCTTGATGAAACTTTCAGGTAATGATCAGTACACCAATCCCACTTGGCTCGCCAAATTTCGTTCTTCTAGGTGAAACCGTTCGTTGGAAGTAACCGGTTTCATTTTGAGGTTTCACTCTGTTTTCTCCTATAGGGATACATGTATTTGGAACTCTAAATCAAACACGGTTTGTGCTAGCTCTTTGAAACTTGACACCATAAAGCAGTTTCAAGTTCTATCTCTATTGTTTGTTTGCTGTTGATGTAGCCCTAAGCAGAGACTGGCGAGAATCACTTTCATGGAAAGGGCCTGCCAAGCTTCCAAAAAACTACGAGTTGCCTGAAATCTCAGCACACACTTTTTCACCCAATCTTGATGAAACTTTCAGGTAATGATCAGTACACCAATCCCACTTGGCTCGCCAAATTTCGTTCTTCTAGGTGAAACCGTTCGTTGGCTATAACCGGTTTCATTTTGAGGTTTCACTCTGTTTTCTCCTATAGGGATACATGTATTTGGAACTCTAAATCAAACACGGTTTGTGCTAGCTCTTTGAAACTTGACACCATAAAGCAGTTTCAAGTTCTATCTCTATGGTTTGTTTGCTGTTGATGTAGCCCTAAGCAGAGACTGGCGAGAATCACTTTCATGGAAAGGGCCTGCCAAGCTTCCAAAAAACTACGAGTTGCCTGAAATCTCAGCACACACTTTTTCACCCAATCTTGATGAAACTTTCAGGTAATTATCAGTACACCAATCCCACTCTGCTCACCAAATTTCGTTTTTCTAGGTGAAACCGTTCGTTGGCAGTAACCGGTTTCATTTTGAGGTTTCACTCTGTTTTCTCCTATAGGGATACATGTATTTGGAACTCTAAATCAAACACGGTTTCTGCTAGCTCTTTGAAACTTGACACCATAAAGCAGTTTCAAGTTCTATCTCTATGGTTTGTTTGCTGTTGATGTAGCCCTAAGCAGAGACTGGCGAGAATCACTTTCATGGAAAGGGCCTGCCAAGCTTCCAAAAACTACGAGTTGCCTGAAATCTCAGCACACACTTTTTCACCCAATCTTGATGAAACTTTCAGGTAATGATCAGTACACCAATCCCACTTGGCTCGCCAAATCTCGTTCTTCTAGGTGAAACCGTTCATTGGCAGTAACCGGTTTCATTTTGAGGTTTCACTCTGTTTTCTCTTATAGGGATACATGTATTTGGAAGTCTAAATCAAACACGGTTTGTGCTAGCTCTTTGAAACTTGACACCATAAAGCAGTTTCAAGTTCTATCTCTATGGTTTGTTTGCTGTTGATGTAGCCCTAAGCAGAGACTGGCGAGAATCACTTTCATGGAAAGGGCCTGCCAAGCTTCCAAAAAACTACGAGTTGCCTGAAATCTCAGCACACACTTTTTCACCCAATCCTGATGAAACTTTCAGGTAATGATCAGCATACCAATCCCACTTGGCTCGCCCAATTTCATTCTTCTAGGTGAAACCGTTCTTTGGCAGTAACCAGTTTCATTTTGAGGTTTCACTCTGTTTTCTCCTATAGGGATACATGTATTTGGAACTTCAAATCAAACACGGTTTGTGCTAGCTCTTTGAAACTTGACACCATAAAGCAGTTTCAAGTTCTATCTCTATGGTTTGTTTGCTGTTGATGTAGCCCTAAGCAGAGACTGGCGAGAATCACTTTCATGGAAAGGGCCTGCCAAGCTTCCAAAAAACTACGAGTTGCCTGAAATCTCAGCACACACTTTTTCACCCAATCTTGATGAAACTTTCAGGTAATGATCAGTACACCAATCCCACTTAGCTCGCCAAATCTCGTTCTTCTACGTGAAACCGTTCGTTGGCAGTATCCGGTTTCATTTTGAGGTTTCACTCTGTTTTCTCCTATAGGGATACATGTATTTGGAACTCTAAATCAAACACGGTTTGTGCTAGCTCTTTGAAACTTGACACCATAAAGCAGTTTCAAGTTCTATCTCTATGGTTTGTTTGCTGTTGATGTAGCCCTAAGCAGAGACTGGCGAGAATCACTTTCATGGAAAGGGCCTGCCAAGCTTCCAAAAAACTACGAGTTGCCTGAAATCTCAGCACACACTTTTTCACCCAATCCTGATGAAACTTTCAGGTAATGATCAGCATACCAATCCCACTTGGCTCGCCCAATTTCATTCTTCTAGGTGAAACCGTTCCTTGGCAGTATCCGGTTTCATTTTGAGGTTTCACTCTGTTTTCTCCTATAGGGATACATGTATTTGGAACTTCAAATCAAACACGGTTTGTGCTAGCTCTTTGAAACTTGACACCATAAAGCAGTTTCAAGTTCTATCTCTATGGATTGTTTGCTGTTGATGTAGCCCTAAGCAGAGACTGGCGAGAATCCCTTTCATGGAAAGGGCCTGCCAAGCTTCCAAAAAACTACGAGTTGCCTGAAATCTCAGCACACACTTTTTCACCCAATCTTGATGAAACTTTCAGGTAATGATCAGTACACCAATCCCACTTGGCTCGCCAAATTTCGTTCTTCTAGGTGAAACCGTTCGTTGGCAGTAACCGGTTTCATTTTGAGGTTTCACTCTGTTTTCTCCTATAGGGATACATGAATTTGGAACTCTAAATCAAACACGGTTTGTGCTAGCTCTTTGAAACTTGACACCATAAAGCAGTTTCAAGTTCTATCTCTATGGTTTGTTTGCTGTTGATGTAGCCCTAAGCAGAGACTGGCGAGAATCACTTTCATGGAAAGGGCCTGCCAAGCTTCCAAAAAACTACGAGTTGCCTGAAATCTCAGCACACACTTTTTCACGCAATCTTGATGAAACTTTCAGGTAATGATCAGTACACAAATCCCACTTGGCTCGCCAAATTTCATTTTTCTAGGTGAAACCGTTCGTTGGCAGTAACTGGTTTCATTTTGAGGTTTCACTCTGTTTTCTCCTATAGGGATACATGTATTTGGAACTCTAAATCAAACACGGTTTGTGCTAGCTCTTTGAAACTTGACACCATAAAGCAGTTTCAAGTTCTATCTCTATGGTTTGTTTGCTGTTGATGTAGCCCTAAGCAGAGACTGGCGAGAATCACTTTCATGGAAAGGGCCTGCCAAGCTTCCAAAAAACTACGAGTTGCCTGAAATCTCAGCACACACTTTTTCATCCAATCTTGATGAAACTTTCAGGTAATAATCAGTACACCAATCCCACTTGGCTCGCCAAATTTCGTTCTTCTAGGTGAAACCGTTCGTTGGCAGTAACCGGTTTCATTTTGAGGTTTCACTCTGTTTTCTCCTATAGGGATACATGTATTTGGAACTCTAAATCAAACACGGTTTGTGCTAGCTCTTTGAAACTTGACACCATAAAGCAGTTTCAAGTTCTATCTCTATGGTTTGTTTGCTGTTGATGTAGCCCTAAGCAGAGACTGGCGAGAATCACTTTCATGGAAAGGGCCTGCCAAGCTTCCAAAAAACTACGAGTTGCCTGAAATCTCAGCACACACTTTTTCACCCAATCCTGATGAAACTTTCAGGTAATGATCAGTATACCAATCCCACTTGGCTCGCCCAATTTCATTCTTCTAGGTGAAACCGTAGGTTGGCAGTAACCGTTTTCATTTTGAGGTTTCACTCTGTTTTCTCCTATAGGGATACATGTATTTGGAACTTCAAATGAAACACGGTTTGTGCTAGCTCTTTGAAACTTGACACCATAAAGCAGTTTCAAGTTCTATCTCTATGGTTTGTTTGCTGTTGATGTAGCCCTAAGCAGAGACTGGCGAGAATCACTTTCATGGAAAGGGCCTGCCAAGCTTCCAAAAAACTACGAGTTGCCTGAAATCTCAGCACACACTTTTTCACCCAATCCTGATGAAACTTTCAGGTAATGATCAGCATACCAATCCCACATGGCTCGCCTAATTTCATTCTTCTAGGTGAAACCGTTCCTTGGCAGTAACCGGTTTCATTTTGAGGTTTCACTCTGTTTTCTCCTATTGGGATACATGTATTTGGAACTTCAAATCAAACACGGTTTGTGCTAGCTCTTTGAAACTTGACACCATAAAGCAGTTTCAAGTTCTATCTCTATGGTTTTTTTGCTGTTGATGTAGCCCTAAGCAGAGACTGGCGAGAATCACTTTCATGGAAAGGGCCTGCCAAGCTTCCAAAAAACTACGAGTTGCCTGAAATCTCAGCACACACTTTTTCACCCAATCTTGATGAAACTTTCAGGTAATGATCAGTACAGCAATCCCACTTGGCTCGCCAAATTTCGTTCTTCTAGGTGAAACCGTTCGTTGGCAGTAACCGGTTTCATTTTCAGGTTTCACTCTGTTTTCTCCTACAGGGATACATGTATTTGGAACTCTAAATCAAACACGGTTTGTGCTAGCTCTTTGGAACTTGACACCATAAAGCAGTTTCAAGTTCTATCTCTATGGATTGTTTGCTGTTGATGTAGCCCTAAGCAGAGACTGGCGAGAATCACTTTCATGGAAAGGGCCTGCCAAGCTTCCAAAAAACTACGAGTTTCCTGAAATCTCAGCACACACTTTTTCACCCAATCTTGATGAAACTTTCAGGTAATGATCAGTACACCAATCCCACTTGGCTCGCCAAATTTCGTTCTTATAGGTGAAACCGTTCGTTGGCAGTAACCGGTTTCATTTTGAGGTTTCACTCTGTTTTCTCCTAGAGGGATACATGTATTTGGAACTCTAAATCAAACACGGTTTGTGCTAGCTCTTTGAAACTTGACACCATAAAGGAGTTTCAAGTTCTATCTCTATGGTTTGTTTGCTGTTGATGTAGCCCTAAGCAGAGACTGGCGAGAATCACTTTCATTGAAAGGGCCTGCCAAGCTTCCAAAAAACTACGAGTTGCCTGAAATCTCAGCACACACTTATTCACCCAATCTTGATGAAACTTTCAGGTAATGGTCAGTACACCAATGCCACTTGGCACGCCAAATTTCGTTCTTCTAGGTGAAACCGTTCGTTGGCAGTAACCGGTTTCATTTTGAGGTTTCACTCTGTTTTCTCCTATAGGGATACATGTATTTGGACCTCTAAATCAAACACGGTTTGTGCTAGCTCTTTGAAACTTGACACCATAAAGCAGTTTCAAGTTCTATCTCTATGGTTTGTTTGCTGTTGATGTCGCCCTAAGCAGAGACTGTTGAGAATCACTTTCATGGAAAGGGCCTGCCAAGCTTCCAAAAAACTACGAGTTGCCTGAAATCTCAGCACACACTTTTTCACCCAATCTTGATGAAACTTTCAGGATATGATCAGTACACCAATCCCACTTGGCTCGCCAAATCTCGTTCTTCTAGGTGAAACCGTTCGTTGGCAGTAACCGGTTTCATTTTGAGGTTTCACTCTGTTTTCTCTTATAGGGATACATGTATTTGGAACTCTAAATCAAACACGGTTTGTGCTAGCTCTTTGAAACTTGACACCATAAAGCAGTTTCAAGTTCTATCTCTATGGTTTGTTTGCTGTTGATGTAGCCCTAAGCAGAGACTGGCGAGAATCACTTTCATGGAAAGGGCCTGCCAAGCTTCCAAAAAACTACGAGTTGCCTGAAATCTCAGCACACACTTTTTCATCCAATCTTGATGAAACTTTCAGGTAATGATCAGTACACCAATCCCTCTTGGCTCGCCAAATTTCGTTCTTCTAGGTGAATCCGTTCGTTGGCAGTAACCGGTTTCATTTTGAGGTTTCACTCTGTTTTCTCCTACAGGGATACATGTATTTGGAACTCTAAATCAAACACGGTTTGTGCTAGCTCTTTGGAACTTGACACCATAAAGCAGTTTCAAGTTCTATCTCTATGGATTGTTTGCTGTTGATGTAGCCCTAAGCAGAGACTGGCGAGAATCACTTTCATGGAAAGGGCCTGCCATGCTTCCAAAAAACTACGAGTTTCATGAAATCTCAACACACACTTTTTCACCCAATCTTGATGAAACTTTCAGGTAATGATCAGTACACCAATCCCACTTGGCTCGCCAAATTTCGTTCTTCTAGGTGAACCCGTTCGTTGGCAGTAACCGGTTTCATTTTGAGGTTTCACTCTGTTTTCTCCTACAGGGATACATGTATTTGGAACTCTAAATCAAACACGGTTTGTGCTAGCTCTTTGAAACTTGACACCATAAAGCAGTTTCAAGTTCTATCTCTATGGTTTGTTTGCTGTTGATGTAGCCCTAAGCAGAGACTGGCGAGAATCACTTTCATGGAAAGGGCCTGCCAAGCTTCCAAAAAACTACGAGTTGCCTGAAATCTCAGCACACACTTTTTCACCCAATCTTGATGAAACTTTCGGGTAATAATCAGTACACCAATCCCACTTGGCTCGCCAAATTTCGTTCTTCTAGGTGAAACCGTTCGTTGGCAGTAACCGGTGTCATTTTGAGGTTTCACTCTGTTTTCTCCTATAGGGATACATGTATTTGGAACTCTAAATCAAACACGGTTTGTGCTAGCTCTTTGAAACTTGAAACCATAAAGCAGTTTCAAGTTCTATCTCTATGGTTTGTTTGCTGTTGATGTAGCCCTAAGCAGAGACTGGCGAGAATCACTTTCATGGAAAGGGCCTGCCAAGCTTCCAAAAAACTACGAGTTGCCTGAAATCTCAGCACACACTTTTTCATCCAATCTTGATGAAACTTTCAGGTAATGATCAGTACACCAATCCCACTTGGCTCGTCAAATTTCATTTTTCTAGGTGAAACCGTTCGTTGGCAGTAACTGGTTTCATTTTGAGGTTTCACTCTGTTTTCTCCTATAGGGATACATGTATTTGGAACTCTAAATCAAACACGGTTTGTGCTAGCTCTTTGAAACTTGACACCATAAAGCAGTTTCAAGTTCTATCTCTATGGTTTGTTTGCTGTTGATGTAGCCCTAAGCAGAGACTGGCGAGAATCACTTTCATGGAAAGGGCCTGCCAAGCTTCCAAAAAACTACGAGTTGCCTGAAATCTCAGCACACACTCTTTCACCCAATCTTGATGAAACTTTCAGGTAATGATCAGTACACCAATCCCACTTGGCTCGCCAAATTTCGTTCTTCTAGGTGAAACCGTTCGTTGGCAGTAACCGGTTTCATTTTGAGGTTTCACTCTGTTTTCTCCTATAGGGATACATGTATTTGGAACTCTAAATCAAACACGGTTTGTGCTAGCTCTTTGAAACTTGACACTATAAAGCAGTTTCAAGTTCTATCTCTATGGTTTGTTTGCTGTTGATGTAGCCCTAAGCAGAGACTGGCGAGAATCACTTTCATGGAAAGGGCCTGCCAAGCTTCCAAAAAACTACGAGTTGCCTGAAATCTCAGCACACACTTTTTCACCCAAATTTGATGAAACTTTCAGGTAATGATCAGTACACCAATCCCACTTGGCTCGCCAAATTTCGTTCTTCTAGGTGAAACCGTTCGTTGGCAGTAACCGGTTTCATTTTGAGGTTTCACTCTGTTTTCTCCTATAGGGATACATGTATTTGGAACTCTAAATCAAACACGGTTTGTGCTAACTCTTTGAAACTTGACACCATAAAGCAGTTTCAAGTTCTATCTCTATGGTTTGTTTGCTGTTGATGTAGCCCTAAGCAGAGACTGGCGAGAATCACTTTCATGGAAAGGGCCTGCCAAGCTTCCAAAAAACTACGAGTTGCCTGAAATCTCAGCACACACTTTTTCACCCAATCTTGATGAAACTTTCAGGTAATGATCAGTACACCAATCCCACTTGGCTCGCCTAATTTCGTTCTTCTAGGTGAAACCGTTCGTTGGCAGTAACCGGTTTCATTTTGAGGTTTCACTCTGTTTTCTCCTATAGGGATACATGTATTTGGAACTCTAAATCAAACACGGTTTGTGCTAGCTCTTTGAAACTTGACACCATAAATCAGTTTCAAGTTCTATCTCTATGGTTTGTTTGCTGTTGATGTAGCCCTAAGCAGAGACTGGCGAGAATCACTTTCATGGAAAGGGCCAGCCAAGCTTCCAAAAAACTACGAGTTGCCTGAAATATCAGCACACACTTTTTCACCCAATCCTGATGAAACTTTCAGGTAATGATCAGTATACCAATCCCACTTGGCTCGCCCAATTTCATTCTTCTTGGTGAAACCGTTCGTTGGCAGTAACCGGTTTCATTTTGAGGTTTCACTCTGTTTTCTCCTATAGGGATACATGTATTTGGAACTCTACATCAAACACGGTTTGTGCTAGCTCTTTGAAACTTGACACCATAAAGCAGTTTCAAGATCTATCTCTATGGTTTGTTTGCTGTTGATGTAGCTCTAAGCAGAGACTGGCGAGAATCACTTTCATGGAAAGGGCCTGCCAAGCTTCCAAAAAACTACGAGTTGCCTGAAATCTCAGCACACACTTTTTCACCCAATCTTGATGAAACTTTCGGGTAATGATCAGTACACCAATCCCACTTGGCTCGCCAAATTTCGTTCTTCTAGGTGAAACCGTTCGTTGGCAGTAACCGGTTTCATTTTGAGGTTTCACTCTGTTTTCTCCTATAGGGATACATGTATTTGGAACTCTAAATCAAACACGGTTTGTGCTAGCTCTTTGAAACTTGACACCAAAAAGCAGTTTCAAGTTCTATCTCTATGGTTTGTTTGCTGTTGATGTAGCCCTAAGCAGAGACTGGCGAGAATCACTTTCATGGAAAGGGCCTGCCAAGCTTCCAAAAAACTACGAGTTGCCTGAAATCTCAGCACACACTTTTTCACCCAATCTTGATGAAACTTTCAAGTAATGATCAGTACACCAATCCCACTTGCCTCGCCAAATTTCGTTCTTCTAGGTGAAACCGTTCGTTGGCAGTAACCGGTTTCATTTTGAGGTTTCACTCTGTTTTCTCCTATAGGGATACATGTATTTGGAACTCTAAATCAAACACGGTTTGTGCTAGCTCTTTGAAACTTGACACCAAAAAGCAGTTTCAAGTTCTATCTCTATGGTTTGTTTGCTGTTGATGTAGCCCTAAGCAGAGACTGGCGAGAATCACTTTCATGAAAAGGGCCTGCCAAGCTTCCAAAAAACTACGAGTTGCCTGAAATCTCAGCACACACTTTTTCACCCAATCTTGATGAAACTTTCAGGTAATGATCAGTACACCAATCCCACTTGGCTCGCCAAATTTCGTTCTTCTAGGTGAAACCGTTCGTTGGCAGTAACCGGTTTCATTTGGAGTTTCACTCTGTTTTCTCCTATAGGGATACATGTATTTGGAACTCTAAATCAAACACGGTTTGTGCTAGCTCTTTGAAACTTGACACCAAAAAGCAGTTTCAAGTTCTATCTCTATGGTTTGTTTGCTGTTGATGTAGCCCCAAGCAGAGACTGGCGAGAATCACTTTCATGGAAAGGGCCTGCCAAGCTTCCAGAAAACTACGAGTTGCCTGAAATCTCAGCACACACTTTTTCACCCAATCTTGATGAAACTTTCAGGTAATGATCAGTACACCAATGCCACTTTGCTCGCCAAATTTCGTTCTTTCTAGGTGAAACCGTTCGTTGGCAGTAACCGGTTTCATTTTGAGGTTTCACTCTGTTTTCTCCTATAGGGATACATGTATTTGGAACTCTAAATCAAAAACGGTTTGTGCTAGCTCTTTGAAACTTGACACCATAAAGCAGTTTCAAGTTCTATCTCTATGGTTTGTTTGCTGTTGATGTAGCCCTAAGCAGAGACTGGCGAGAATCACTTTCATGGAAAGGGCCTGCCAAGCTTCCAAAAAACTACGAGTTGCCTGAAATCTCAGCACACACTTTTTCACCCAATCTTGATGAAACTTTCAGGTAATGATCAGTACACCAATCCCACTTGGCTCGCCAAATTTCGTTCTTCTAGGTGAAACCGTTCGTTGGCAGTAACCGGTTTCATTTTGAGGTTTCACTCTGTTTTCTCCTACAGGGATATATGTATTTGGAACTCTAAATCAAACACGGTTTGTGCTAGCTCTTTGAAACTTGACACCATAAAGCAGTTTCAAGTTCTATCTCTATGGTTTGTTTGCTGTTGATGTAGCCCTAAGCAGAGACTGGCGAGAATCACTTTCATGGAAAGGGCCTGCCAAGCTTCCAAAAAACTACGAGTTGCCTGAAATCTCAGCACACACTTTTTCACCCAATCTTGATGAAACTTTCAGGTAATGATCAGTACACCAATCCCACTTGCCTCGCCAAATTTCGTTCTTCTAGGTGAAACCGTTCGTTGGCAGTAACCGGTTTCATTTTGAGGTTTCACTCTGTTTTCTCCTATAGGGATACATGTATTTGGAACTCTAAATCAAACACGGTTTGTGCTAGCTCTTTGAAACTTGACACCAAAAAGCAGTTTCAAGTTCTATCTCTATGGTTTGTTTGCTGTTGATGTAGCCCTAAGCAGAGACTGGCGAGAATCACTTTCATGGAAAGGGCCTGCCAAGCTTCCAAAAAACTACGAGTTGCCTGAAATCTCAGCACACACTTTTTCACCCAATCTTGATGAAACTTTCAAGTAATGATCAGTACACCAATCCCACTTGCCTCGCCAAATTTCGTTCTTCTAGGTGAAACCGTTCGTTGGCAGTAACCGGTTTCATTTTGAGGTTTCACTCTGTTTTCTCCTATAGGGATACATGTATTTGGAACTCTAAATCAAACACGGTTTGTGCTAGCTCTTTGAAACTTGACACCAAAAAGCAGTTTCAAGTTCTATCTCTATGGTTTGTTTGCTGTTGATGTAGCCCTAAGCAGAGACTGGCGAGAATCACTTTCATGAAAAGGGCCTGCCAAGCTTCCAAAAAACTACGAGTTGCCTGAAATCTCAGCACACACTTTTTCACCCAATCTTGATGAAACTTTCAGGTAATGATCAGTACACCAATCCCACTTGGCTCGCCAAATTTCGTTCTTCTAGGTGAAACCGTTCGTTGGCAGTAACCGGTTTCATTTGGAGTTTCACTCTGTTTTCTCCTATAGGGATACATGTATTTGGAACTCTAAATCAAACACGGTTTGTGCTAGCTCTTTGAAACTTGACACCAAAAAGCAGTTTCAAGTTCTATCTCTATGGTTTGTTTGCTGTTGATGTAGCCCCAAGCAGAGACTGGCGAGAATCACTTTCATGGAAAGGGCCTGCCAAGCTTCCAGAAAACTACGAGTTGCCTGAAATCTCAGCACACACTTTTTCACCCAATCTTGATGAAACTTTCAGGTAATGATCAGTACACCAATGCCACTTTGCTCGCCAAATTTCGTTCTTTCTAGGTGAAACCGTTCGTTGGCAGTAACCGGTTTCATTTTGAGGTTTCACTCTGTTTTCTCCTATAGGGATACATGTATTTGGAACTCTAAATCAAACACGGTTTGTGCTAGCTCTTTGAAACTTGACACCATAAAGCAGTTTCAAGTTCTATCTCTATGGTTTGTTTGCTGTTGATGTAGCCCTAAGCAGAGACTGGCGAGAATCACTTTCATGGAAAGGGCCTGCCAAGCTTCCAAAAAACTACGAGTTGCCTGAAATCTCAGCACACACTTTTTCACCCAATCTTGATGAAACTTTCAGGTAATGATCAGTACACCAATCCCACTTGGCTCGCCAAATTTCGTTCTTCTAGGTGAAACCGTTCGTTGGCAGTAACCGGTTTCATTTTGAGGTTTCACTCTGTTTTCTCCTACAGGGATATATGTATTTGGAACTCTAAATCAAACACGGTTTGTGCTAGCTCTTTGAAACTTGACACCATAAAGCAGTTTCAAGTTCTATCTCTATGGTTTGTTTGCTGTTGATGTAGCCCTAAGCAGAGACTGGCGAGAATCACTTTCATGGAAAGGGCCTGCCAAGCTTCCAAAAAACTACGAGTTGCCTGAAATCTCAGCACACACTTTTTCACCCAATCTTGATGAAACTTTCAGGTAATGATCAGTACACCAATCCCACTTGCCTCGCCAAATTTCGTTCTTCTAGGTGAAACCGTTCGTTGGCAGTAACCGGTTTCATTTTGAGGTTTCACTCTGTTTTCTCCTATAGGGATACATGTATTTGGAACTCTAAATCAAACACGGTTTGTGCTAGCTCTTTGAAACTTGACACAATAAAGCAGTTTCAAGTTCTATCTCTATGGTTTGTTTGCTGTTGATGTAGCCCTAAGCAGAGACTGGCGAGAATCACTTTCATGGAAAGGGCCTGCCAAGCTTCCAAAAAACTACGAGTTGCCTGAAATCTCAGCACACACTTTTCACCCAATCTTGATGAAACTTTCAGGTAATGATCAGTACTCCAATCCCAATTGGCTCGCCAAATTTCGTTCTTCCAGGTGAAACCGTTCGTTGGCAGTAACCGGTTTCATTTTCAGGTTTCACTCTGTTTTCTCCTATAGGGATACATGTATTTGGAACTCTAAATCAAACACGGTTTGTGCTAGCTCTTTGAAACTTGACACCATAAAGCAGTTTCAAGTTCTATCTCTATGGTTTGTTTGCTGTTGATGTAGCCCTAAGCAGAGACTGGCGAGAATCACTTTCATGGAAAGGGCCTGCCAAGCTTCCAAAAAACTACGAGTTGCCTGAAATCTCAGCACACACTTTTTCACCCAATCTTGATGAAACTTTCAGGTAATGATCAGTACACCAATCCCACTTGGCTCGCCAAATTTCGTTCTTCTAGGTGAAACCGTTCGTTGGCAGTAACCGGTTTCATTTTGAGGTTTCACTCTGTTTTCTCCTATAGGGATACATGTATTTGGAACTCTAAATCAAACACGGTTTGTGCTAGCTCTTTGAAACTTGACACAATAAAGCAGTTTCAAGTTCTATCTCTATGGTTTGTTTGCTGTAGATGTAGCCCTAAGCAGAGACTGGCGAGAATCACTTTCATGGAAAGGGCCTGCCAAGCTTCCAAAAAACTACGAGTTGCCTGAAATCTCAGCACACACTTTTTCACCCAACCTTGATGAAACTTTCAGGTAATGATCAGTACACCAATCCCACTTGGCTCGCCAAATTTCGTTCTTCTAGGTGAAACCATTCGTTGGCAGTAACCGGTTTCATTTTGAAGTTTCACTCTGTTTTCTCCTACAGGGATACACGTATTTGGAACTCTAAATCAAACATGGTTTGTGCTAGCTCTTTGAAACTTGACACAAGAAAGCAGTTTCAAGTTCTATCTCTATGGTTTGTTTGCTGTAGATGTAGCCCTAAGCAGAGACTGGCGAGAATCACTTTCATGGAAAGGGGCTGCCAAGCTTCCAAAAAACTACGAGTTGCCTGAAATCTCAGCACACACTTTTTCACCCAATCTTGATGAAACTTTCAGGTAATGATCAGTACACCAATCCCACTTGGTTCGCCAAATGTCATTCTTCTAGGTTAAACCGTTCGTTGGCAGTAACCGGTTTCATTTTGAGGTTTCACTCTGTTTTCTCCTATAGGGATACATGTATTTGGAACTCTAAATCAAACACAGTTTGTGCTAGCTCTTTGAAACTTGACACAATAAAGCAGTTTCAAGTTCTATCTCTATGGTTTGTTTGCTGTTGATGTAGCCCTAAGCAGAGACTGGCGAGAATCACTTTCATGGAAAGGGCATGCCAAGCTTCCAAAAAACTACGAGTTGCCTGAAATCTCAGCACACAATTTTTCACCCAACCTTGATGAAACTTTCAGGTAATGATCAGTACACCAATCCCACTTGGCTCGCCAAATTTCTTTCTTCTAGGTGAAACCGTTCGTTGGCAGTAACCGGTTTCATTTTGAGGTTTCACTCTGTTTTCTCCTATAGGGATACATGTATTTGGAACTCTAAATCAAACACGGTTTGTGCTAGCTCTTTGAAACTTGACACCATAAAGCAGTTTCAAGTTCTATCTCTATGGTTTGTTTGCTGTTGATGTAGCCCTAAGCAGAGACTGGCGAGAGTCACTTTCATGGAAAGGGCCTGCCAAGCTTCCAAAAAACTACGAGTAGCCTGAAATCTCAGCACACACTTTTTCACCCAATCTTGATGAAACTTTCAGGTAATGATCAGTACACCAATCCCACTTGGCTCGCCAAATCTCGTTCTTCTAGGTGAAACCGTTCGTTGGCAGTAACCGGTTTCATTTTGAGGATTCACTCTGTTTTCTCCTATAGGGATACATGTATTTGGAACTCTAAATCAAACGCGGTATGTGCTAGCTAGTTGAAACTTGACACAATAAAGCAGTTTCAAGTTCTATCTCTATGGTTTGTTTGCTGTTGATGTAGCCCTAAGCAGAGACTGGCGAGAGTCACTTTCATGGAAAGGGCCTGCCAAGCTTCCAAAAAACTACGAGTTGCCTGAAATCTCAGCACACACTTTTTCACTCAATCTTGATGAAACTTTCAGGTAATGATCAGTACACCAATCCCACTTGGCTCGCCAAATCTTGTTCTTCTAGGTGAAACCGTTCGTTGGCAGTAACCGGTTTCATTTTGAGGTTTCACTCTGTTTTCTACTATAGGGATACATGTATTTGGAACTCTAAATCAAACACGGTTTGTGCTAGCTCTTTGAAACTTGACACAATAAGGCAGTTTCAAGTTCTATCTCTATGGTTTGTTTGCTGTTGATGTAGCCCTTAGCAGAGACTGGCGAGAGTCACTTTCATGGAAAGGGCCTGCCAAGCTTCCAAAAAACTACGAGTTGCCTGAAATCTCAGCACACACTTTTTCACCCAATCTTGATGAAACTTTCAGGTAATGATCAGTACACCAATCCCACTTGGCTCGCCAAATTTCGTTCTTCTAGGTGAAACCGTTCGTTGGCAGTAACCGGTTTCATTTTGAGGTTTCACTCTGTTTTCTCCTATAGGGATACATATATTTGGAACTCTAAATCAAACACGGTTTGTGCTAGCTCTTTGAAACTTGACAAAATAAAGCAGTTTCAAGTTCTATCTCTATGGTTTGTTTGCTGTTGATGTAGCCCTAAGCAGAGACTGGCGAGAATCACTTTTATGGAAAGGACCTGCCAAGCTTCCAAAAGACTACGAGTTGCCTGAAATCTCAGCACACACTTTTTCACCCAATCTTGATGAAACTTTCAGGTAATGATCAGTACACCAATCCCACTTGGCTCGCCAAATTTCGTTCTTCTAGGTGAAACCGTTCGTTGGCAGTAACCGGTTTCATTTTGAGGTTTCACTCTGTTTTCTCCTATAGGGATACATGTATTTGGAACTCTAAGCAAACACGGTTTGTGCTAGCTCTTTGAAACTTGACACAATAAAGCAGTTTCAAGTTCTATCTCTATGGTTTGTATGCTGTTGATGTAGCCCTAAGCAGAGACTGGCTAGAGTCACTTTCATGGAAAGGGCCTGCCAAGCTTCCAAAAAACTACGAGTTCCCTAAATCTCAGCACACACTTTTTCACCCAATCTTGATGAAACTTTCAGGTAATGATCAGTACACCAATCCCACTTGGCTCGCCAAATTTCGTTCTTCTAGGTTAAACCATTCGTTGGCAGTAACCGGTTTCATTTTGAGGTTTCACTCTGTTTTCTCCTATAGGGATACATGTATTTGGAACTCTAAATCAAACACGGTTTGTGCTAGCTCTTTGAAACTTGACACAATAAAGCAGTTTCAAGTTCTATCTCTATGGTTTGTTTGCTGTTGATGAAGCCCTAAGCAGAGACTGGCGAGAGTCACTTTCATGGAAAGGGCCTGCCAAGCTTCCAAAAAACTACTAGTTGCCTGAAATCTCAGCACACACTTTTTAACCCAATCTTGATGAAACTTTCAGGTAATAATCAGTACACCAATCCCACTTGGCTCGCCAAACTTCGTTCTTCTAGGTGAAACCGTTCGTAGGCAGTAACCGGTTTCATTTTGAGGTTTCACTCTGTTTTCTCCTATAGGGATTCATGTATTTGGAACTCTAAGCAAACACGGTTTGTGCTAGCTCTTTGAAACTTGACACCATAAAGCAGTTTCAAGTTCTATCTCTATGGTTTGTTTGCTGTTGATGTAGCCCTAAGCAGAGACTGGCGAGAGTCACTTTCATAGAAAGGGCCTGCCAAGCTTCCAAAAAACTACGAGTTGCCTGAAATCTCAGCACAGACTTTTTCACCCAATCTTGATGAAACTTTCAGGTAATGATCAGTACACCAATCCCACTTGGCTCGCCAAATCTCGTTCTTCTAGGTGAAACCGTTCGTTGGCAGTAACCGGTTACATTTTGAGGATTCACTCTGTTTTCTCCTATAGGGATACATGTATTTGGAACTCTAAATCAAACACGGTATGTGCTAGCTAGTTGAAACTTGACACAATAAAGCAGTTTCAAGTTCTATCTCTATGGTTTGTTTGCTGTTGATGTAGCCCTAAGCAGAGACTGGCGAGAATCACTTTCATGGAAAGGGCCTGCCAAGCTTCCAAAAGACTACGAGTTGCCTGAAATCTCAGCACACACATTTTCACCCAATCTTGATGAAACTTTCAGGTAATGATCAGTACACCAATCCCACTAGGCTCGCCAAATTTCGTTCTTCTAGTTGAAACCGTTCGTTGTCAGTAACCGGTTTCATTTTGAGGTTTCACTCTGTTTTCTCCTATAGGGATACATGTATTTGGAACTCTAAGCAAACACGGTTTGTGCTAGCTCTTTGAAACTTGACACAATAAAGCAGTTTCAAGTTCTATCTCTATGGTTTGTTTGCTGTTGATGTAGCCCTAAGCAGAGACTGGCGAGAGTCACTTTCATGGAAAGGGCCTGCCAAGCTTCCAAAAAACTACGAGTTGCCTGAAATCTCAGCACACACTTTTTCAATTCAATCTTGATGAAACTGTCAGGTAATGATCAGTACACCAATCCCACTTGGCTCGCCAAATCTCGTTCTTCTAGGTGAAACCGTTCGTTGGCAGTAACCGGTTTCATTTTGAGGTTTCACTCTGTTTTCTCCTATAGGGATACATGTATTTGGAACTCTAAATCAAACACGGTTTGTGCTAGCTCTTTGAAACTTGACACCATAAAGCAGTTTCAAGTTCTATCTCTATGGGTTGTTTGCTGTTGATGTAGCCCTTAGCAGAGACTGGCCAGAAATCACTTTCATGGAAAGGGCCTGCCAAGCTTCCAAAAAACTACGAGTTGCCTGAAATCTCAGCACACACTTTTCACCCAATCTTGATGAAACTTTCAGGTAATGATCAGTACACCAATCCCACTTGGCTCGCCAAATTTCGTTCTTCTAGGTGAAACCGTTCGTTGGCAGTAACCGGTTTCATTTTGAGGTTTCACTCTGTTTTCTCCTATAGGGATACATGTATTTGGAACTCTAAATCAAACACGGTTTGTGCTAGCTCTTTGAAACTTGACAAAATAAAGCAGTTTCAAGTTCTATCTCTATGGTTTGTTTGCTGTTGATGTAGCCCTAAGCAGAGACTGGCGAGAGTCACTTTCATGGAAAGGGCCTGCCAAGCTTCCAAAAAATTACGAGTTGCCTGAAATCTCAGCACACACTTTTTCACCCAATCTTGATGAAACTTTCAGGTAATGATCAGTACACCAATCCCACTTGGCTTGCCAAATCTCGTTCTTCTAAATGAAACCGTTCGTTGGCAGTAACCGGTTTCATTTTGAGGTTTCACTCTGTTTTCTCCTATAGGGATACATGTATTTGGAACTTTAAATCAAACACAGTTTGTGCTAGCTCTTTGAAACTTGACACAATAAAGCAGTTTCAAGTTCTATTTCTATGGTTTGTTTGCTCTTCATGTAGCCCTAAGCAGAGACTGGCGAGAATCACTTTCATGGAAAGGGCCTGCCAAGCTTCCAAAATACTACGAGTTGCCTGAAATCTCAGCACACACTTTTTCACCCAATCCTGATGAAACTTTCAGGTAATGATCAGTACACCAATCCCACTTGGCTCGCTAAATCTCGTTCTTCTAAGTGAAACCGTTCGTTGGCAGTAACCGGTTTCATTTTGAGGTTTCACTCTGTTTTCTCCTATAGGGATACATGTATTTGGAACTCTAAATCAAACACGGTTTGTGCTAGCTCTTTGAAACTTGACACAATAAAGCAGTTTCAAGTTCTATCTCTATGGTTTGTTTGCTGTTCATGTAGCCCTTAGCAGCGACTGGCGAGAATCACTTTCATAGAAAGGGCCTGCCAAGCTTCCAAAAAACTACGAGTTGCCTTAAATCTCAGCACACACTTTTTCACCCAATCTTGATGAAACTTTCAGGTAATGATCAGTACACCAATCCCACTTGGCTCGCCAAATTTCGTTCTTCTAGGTGAAACCGTTCGTTGGCAGTAACCGGTTTCATTTTGAGGTTTCACTCTGTTTTCTCCTATAGGGATACATGTATTTGGAACTCTAAATCAAACACGGTTTGCGCTAGCTCTTTGAAACTTGACACCATAAAGCAGTTTCAAGTTCTATCTCTATGGTTTGTTTGCTGTTGATGTAGCCCTAAGCAGAGACTGGCGAGAATCACTTTCATGGAAAGGGCCTGCCAAGCTTCCAAAAAACTACGAGTTGCCTGAAATCTCAGCACACACTTTTTCACCCAATCTTGATGAAACTTTCAGGTAATGATCAGTACACCAATCCCACTTGGCTCGCCAAATTTCGTTCTTCTAGGTGAAACCGTTCGTTGGCAGTAACCGGTTGCATTTTTGAGGTTTCACTCTGTTTTCTCCTATAGGGATACATGTATTTGGAACTTTAAATCAAACACAGTTTGTGCTAGCTCTTTGAAACTTGACACAATAAAGCAGTTTCAAGTTCTATTTCTATGGTTTGTTTGCTCTCCATGTAGCCCTAAGCAGAGACTGGCGAGAATCACTTTCATGGAAAGGGCCTGCCAAGCTTCCAAAAAACTACGAGTTGCCTGAAATCTCAGCACACACTTTTTCACCCAATCCTGATGAAACTTTCAGGTAATGATCAGTACACCAATCCCACTTGGCTCGCTAAATCTCGTTCTTCTAGGTGAAACCGTTCGTTGGCAGTAACCGGTTTCATTTTGAGGTTTCACTCTGTTTTCTCCTATAGGGATACATGTATTTGGAACTCTAAATCAAACACGGTTTGTGCTAGCTCTTTGAAACTTGACACCATAAAGCAGTTTCAAGTTCTATCTCTATGGTTTGTTTGCTGTTGATGTAGCCCTAAGCAGAGACTGGCGAGAATCACTTTCATGGAAAGGGCCTGCCAAGCTTCCAAAAAACTACGAGTTGCCTGAAATCTCAGCACACACTTTTTCACCCAATCTTGATGAAACTTTCAGGTAATGATCAGTACACCAATCCCACTTGGCTCGCCAAATTTCGTTCTTCTAGGTGAAACCGTTCGTTGGCAGTAACCGGTTTCATTTTGAGGTTTCACTCTGTTTTCTCCTATAGATATACATGTATTTGGAACTCTAAATCAAACACGGTTTGTGCTAGCTCTTTGAAACTTGACACAATAAAGCAGTTTCAAGTTCTATTTCTATGGTTTGTTTGCTGTTGATGTAGCCCTAAGCAGAGACTGGCGAGAATCACTTTCATGGAAAGGGCCTGCCAAGCTTCCAAAAAACTACGAGTTGCCTGAAATCTCAGCACACACTTTTTCACCCAATCTTGATGAAACTTTCAGGTAATGATCAGTACACCAATCCCACTTGGCACGCCAAATTTCGTTCTTCTAGGTGAAACCGTTCGTTGGCAGTAACCGGTTTCATTTTGAGGTTTCACTCTGTTTTCTCCTACAGGGATACATGTATTTGGAACTCTAAATCAAACACGGTTGTGCTAGCTCTTTGAAACTTGACACAATAAAGCAGTTTAAAGTTCTATCTCTATGGTTTGTTTGCTGCTGACGTAGCCCTAAACAGAGACTGGCGAGAATCACTTTCATGGAAAGGGCCTGCCAAGCTTCCAAAAAACTACGAGTTACCTGAAATCTCAGCACACACTTTTTCACCCAATCTTGATGAAACTTTCAGGTAATGATCAGTACACCAATCCCACTTGGCTCGCCAAATTTCGTTCTTCTAGGTGAAACCGTTCGTTGGCAGTAACCGGTTTCATTTTGAGGTTTCACTCTGTTTTCTCCTATAGGGATACATGTATTTGGAACTCTAAATCAAACACGGTTTGTGCTAGCTCTTTGAAACTTGACACAATAAAGCAGTTTCAAGTTCTATCTCTATGGTTTGTTTGCTGTTGATGTAGCCCTAAGCAGAGACTGGCGAGAATCACTTTCATGGAAAGGGCCTGCCAAGCTTCCAAAAAACTACGAGTTGCCTGAAATCTCAGCACACACTTTTTCACCCAATCTTGATGAAACTTTCAGGTAATGATCAGTACACCAATCCCACTTGGCTCGCCAAATTTCGTTCTTCTAGGTGAAACCGTTCGTTGGCAGTAACCGGTTTCATTTTGAGGTTTCACTCTGTTTTCTCCTATAGGGATACATGTATTTGGAACTCTAAATCAAACATTGTTTGTGCTAGCTCTTTGAAACTTGACAAAATAAAGCAGTTTCAAGTTCTATCTCTATGGTTTGTTTGCTGTTGATGTAGCCCTAAGCAGAGACTGGCGAGAATCACTTTCATGGAAAGGGCCTGCCAAGGTTTCAAAAAACTACAAGTTGCCTGAAATCTCATCACACACTTTTTCACCCAATCTTGATGAAACTTTCAGGTAATGATCAGTACCACCAATCCCACTTGGCTCGCCAAATTTCGTTCTTCTAGGTGAAACCGTTCATTGGCAGTAACCGGTTTCATTTTGAGGTTTCACTCTGTTTTCTCCTATAGGGATACATGTATTTGGAACTCTAAATCAAACACGGTTTGTGCTAGCTGTTTGAAACTTGACACAATAAAGCAGTTTCAAGTTCTATCTATATGGTTTGTTTGCTGTTGATGTAGCCCTTAGCAGAGACTTGCGAGAGTCACTTCCATGGAAAGGGCCTGGCAAGCTTCCAAATAACTAGGAGTTGCCTGAAATCTCAGCACACACTTTTTAACCCAATCTTGATGAAACTTTCAGGTAATGATCAGTACACCAATCCCACTTGGCTCGCCAAATTTCGTTCTTCTAGGTGAAACCGTTCGTTGGCAGTATCCGGTTTCATTTTGAGGTTTCACTCTGTTTTCTCCTATAGGGATACATGTATTTGGAACTCTAAATCAAACACGGTTTGTGCTAGCTCTTTGAAACTTGACAAAATAAAGCAGTTTCAAGTTCTATCTCTATGGTTTGTTTGCTGTTGATGTAGTCCTAAGCAGAGACTGGCGAGAGTCACTTTCATGGAAAGGGCCTGCCAAGCTTCCAAAAAACTACGAGTTGCCTGAAATCTCAGCACACACTTTTTCACCCAATCTTGATGAAACTTTCAGGTAATGATCAGTACACCAATCCCACTTGGCTTGCCAAATCTCGTTTTTCTAGGTGAAACCGTTCGTTGGCAGTAACCGGTTTCATTTTGAGGTTTCACTCTGTTTTCTCCTATAGGGATACATGTATTTGGAACTCTAAATCAAAAACGGTATGTGCTAGCTCTTTGAAACTTGACACAATAAAGCAGTTTCAAGTTCTATCTCTATGGTTTGTTTGCTGTTGATGTAGCCCTAAGCAGAGACTGGCGAGAAACACTTTCATGGAAAGGACCTGCCAAGCTTCCAAAAAACTACGAGTTGCCTGAAATCTCAGCACACACTTTTTCACCCAATCTTGATGAAACTTTCAGGTAATGATCAGTACACCAATCCCACTTGCCTCGCCAAATTTCGTTCTTCTAGGTGAAACCGTTCGTTGGCAGTAACCGGTTTCATTTTGAGGTTTCACTCTGTTTTCTCCTATAGGGATACATGTATTTGGAACTCTAAGCAAACACGGTTTGTGCTAGCTCTTTGAAACTTGACACAATAAAGCAGTTTCAAGTTCTATCTCTATGGTTTGTTTGCTGTTGATGTAGCCCTAAGCAGAGACTGGCGAGAGTCACTTTCATGGAAAGGGCCTGCCAAGCTTCCAAAAAACTACGTGTTGCCTGAAATCTCAGCACACACTTTTTCACCCAATCTTGATGAAACCTTCAGGTAATGATCAGTACACCAATCCCACTTGGCTCGCCAAATTTCGTTCTTATAGGTGAAACCGTTCGTTGGCAGTAACCGGTTTCATTTTGAGGTTTCACTCTGTTTTCTCCTATAGAAATACATATATTTGGAACTCTAAATCAAACACGGTTTGTGCTAGCTCTTTGAAACTTGACACCATAAAGCAGTTTCAAGTTCTATCTCTATGGTTTGTTTGCTGTTGATGTAGCCTAAGCAGAGACTGGCGAGAGTCACTTTCATGGAAAGGGCCTGCAAAGCTTCCAAAAAACTAAGAGTTGCCTGAAATCTCAGCACACACTTTTTCACCCAATCTTCATGAAACTTTCAGGTAATGATCAGTACACCAATCCCACTTGGCTCGCCAAATTTCGTTCTTCTTGGTGAAACCGTTCGTTGGCAGTAACCGGTTTCATTTTGAGGTTTCACTCTGTTTTCTCCTATAGGGATGCATATATTTGGAACTCTAAATCAAACACGGTTTGTGCTAGCTCTTTGAAACTTGACACAATAAAGCAGTTTCAAGTTCTATCTCTATGGTTTGTTTGCTGTTGATGTAGCCCTAAGCAGAGACTGGCGAGAATCACTTTCATGGAAAGGGCCTACCAAGCTTCCAAAAAACTACGAATTGCCTGAAATCTCAGCACACACTTTTTCACCCAATCTTGATGAAACTTTCAGGTTCCTGAAATCTCAGCACACACTTTTTCACCCAATTCTGATGAAACTTTCAGGTAATGATCAGTACACCAATCCCACTTGGCTCGCCAAATTTCGTTCTTCTAGGTGAAACCATTCCTTGGCAGTAACCGGTTTCATTTTGAGGTTTCACTCTGTTTTCTCCTATAGGGATGCATGTATTTGGAACTCTAAATCAAACACGGTTTGTGCTAGCTCTTTGAAACTTGACACAATAAAGCAGTTTCAAGTTCTATCTCTATGGTTTGTTTGCTGTTGATGTAGCCCTAAGCAGAGACTGGCGAGAATCACTTTCATGGAAAGGGCCTGCCAAGCTTCCAAAAAACTACGAGTTGCCTGAAATCTCAGCACACACTTTTTCACCCAATCTTGATGAAACTATCAGGTAATGATCAGTACACCAATCCCACTTGGCTCGCCAAATTTCGTTCTTCTAGGTGAAACCGTATGTTGGCAGTAACCGGTTTCATTTTGAGTTTTCACTCTGTTTTCTCCTATAGGGATACATGTATTTGGAACTCTAAATCAAACACGGTTTGTGCTAGCTCTTTGAAACTTGACACCATAATGCAGTTTCAAGTTCTATCTCTATGGTTTGTTTGCTGTTGATGTAGCCCTAAGTAGAGACTGGCGAGAATCACTTTCATGGAAAGGGCCTGCCAAGCTTCCAAAAAACTACGAGTTGCCAGAAAACTCAGCACACACTTTTTCACCCAATCTTGATGAAACTTTCAGGTAATGATCAGTACACCAATCCCACTTTTCTCGCCAAATTTCGTTCTTCTAGGTGAAACCGTTCGATGGCAGTAACCGGTTTCATTTTGAGGTTTCACTCTTTTTTCTCCTATAGGGATACATGTATTTGGAACTCTAAATCAAACACGGTTTGTGCTAGCTCTTTGAAACTTGACACCATAAAGCAGTTTCAAGTTCTATCTCTATGGTTTGTTTGCTGTTGATGTAACCCTAAGAAGAGACTGGCGAGAATCACTTTCATGGAAAGGGCCTGCCAAGCTTCCAAAAAACTACTAGTTGCCTGAAATCTCAGCACACACTTTTTCACCCAATCTTGATGAAACTTTCAGGTAATGATCAGTACACCAATCCCACTTGGCTCACCAAATTTCATTCTTCTAGGTGAAACCGTTCGTTGGCAGTAACCGGTTTCATTTTGAGGTTTCACTCTGTTTTCTCCTATAGGGATACATGTATTTGGAACTCTAAATCAAACACGGTTTGTGCTAGCTCTTTGAAACTTGACACCATAAAGCAGTTTCAAGTTCTATCTCTATGGTTTTTTTGCTGTTGATGTAGCCCTAAGCAGAGACTGGCAAGAATCACTTTCATGGAAAGGGCCTCCAAGCTTCCAAAAAACTACGAGTTGCCTGAAATCTCAGCACACACTTTTTCACCCAATTTTAGTGAAAATTTCGGGTGCCTGAAATCTCAGCACACACTTTTTCACCCAATCTTGATGAAACTTTCAGGTAATGATCAGTACACCAATCCCACTTGGCTCGCCAAATTTCGTTCTTTTAGGTGAAACCGTTCGTTGGCAGTAACCGGTTTCATTTTGAGGTTTCACTCTGTCTTCTCCTATAGGGATACATGTATTTGGAACTCTAAATCAAACACGGTTTGTGCTAGCTCTTTGAAACTTGACACCATAAAGCAGTTTCAAGTTCTATCTCTATGGTTTGTTTGCTGTTGATGTAGCCCTAAGCAGAGACTGGCGAGAATCACTTTCATGGAAAGGGCCTGCCAAGCTTCCAAAAAACTACGAGTTGCCTGAAATCTCAGCACACACTTTTTCACCCAATCTTGATGAAACTTTCAGGTAATGATCAGTACACCAATCCCACTTGGCTCGCCAAATTTCGTTCTTCTAGGTGAAACCGTTCGTTGGCAGTAACCGGTTTCATTTTGAGGTTTCACTCTGTCTTCTCCTATTGGGATATATGTATTTGGAACTCTAAATCAAACACGGTATGTGCTAGCTAGTTGAAAATTGACTCAATAAAGCAGTATCAAGTTCTATCTCTATGGTTTGTTTGCTGTTGATGTAGCCCTAAGCAGAGACTGGCGAGAATCACTTTCATGGAAAGGGCCTGCCAAGCTTCCAAAAGACTACGAGTTGCCTGAAATCTCAGCACACACTTTTTCACCCAATCTTGATGAAACTTTCAGGTAATGATCAGTACACCAATCCCACTTGGCTCACCAAATTTCTTTCTTCTAGGTGAAACCGTTCGTTGGCAGTAACCGGTTTCATTTTGAGGTTTCACTCTGTTTTCTCCTATAGGGATACATGTATTTGGAACTCTAAATCAAAAACGGTATGTGCTAGCTCTTTGAAACTTGACACAATAAAGCAGTTTCAAGTTCTATCTCTATGGTTTGTTTGCTGTTGATGTAGCCCTAAGCAGAGACTGGCGAGAAACACTTTCATGGAAAGGACCTTCCAAGCTTCCAAAAAACTACGAGTTGCCTGAAATCTCAGCACACACTTTTTCATTCAATCTTGATGAAACTGTCAGGTAATGATCAGTACACCAATCCCACTTGGCTCGCCAAATCTCGTTCTTCTAGGTGAAACCGTTCGTTGGCAGTAACCGGTTTCATTTTGAGGTTTCACTCTGTTTTCTCCTATAGGGATACATGTATTTGGAACTCTAAATCAAACACGGTTTGTGCTAGCTCTTTGAAACTTGACACAATAAAGCAGTTTCAAGTTCTATCTCTATGGGTTGTTTGCTGTTGATGTAGCCCTTAGCAGAGACTGGCCAGAATCACTTTCATGGAAAGGGCCTGCCAAGCTTCCAAAAAACTACGAGTTGCCTGAAATCTCAGCACACACTTTTTCACCCAATCTTGATGAAACTTTCAGGTAATGATCAGTACACCAATCACACTTGGCTTGCCAAATCTCGTGTTTCTAGGTGAAACCGTTCGTTGGCAGTAACCGGTTTCATTTTGAGGTTTCACTCTGTTTTCTCCTATAGGGATACATGTATTTGGTACTTTAAATCAAACACGGTATGTGCTAGCTCTTTGAAACTTGACACAATAAAGCAGTTTCAAGTTCTATCTCTATGGTTTGTTTGCTGTTGATGTAGCCCTAAGCAGAGACTGGCGAGAATCACTTTCATGGAAAGGACCTGCCAAGCTTCCAAAAGACTACGAGTTGCCTGAAATCTCAGCACACACTTTTTCACCCAATCTTGATGAAACTTTCAGGTAATGATCAGTACACCAATCCCACTTGGCTCGCCAAATTTCGTTCTTCTAGGTGAAACCGTTCTTTGGCAGTAACCGGTTTCATTTTGAGGTTTCACTCTGTTTTCTCCTATAGGGATACATGTATTTGGAACTCTAAGCAAACACGGTTTGTGCTAGCTCTTTGAAACTTGACACCATAAAGCAGTTTCAAGTTCTATCTCTATTGTTTGTTTGCTGTTGATGTAGCCCTAAGCAGAGACTGGCGAGAGTCACTTTCATGGAAAGGGCCTGCCAAGCTTCCAAAAAACTACGAGTTGCCTGAAATCTCAGAACACACTTTTTCACCCAATCTTGATGAAACTTTCAGGTAATGATCAGTACACCAATCCCACTTGGCTCGCCAAATTTCGTTCTTCTAGGTGAAACCGTTCGTTGGCAGTAACCGGTTTCATTTTGAGGTTTCACTCTGTTTTCTCCTATAGGGATACATGTATTTGGAACTCTAAATCAAACACGGTTTGTGCTAGCTCTTTGAAACTTGACACAATAAAGCAGTTTCAAGTTCTATCTCTATGGTTTGTTTGCTGTTGATGTAGCCCTAAGCAGAGACTGGCGAGAGTCACTTTCATGTAAAGGGCCTGCCAAGCTTCCAAAAAACTACGAGTTGCCTGAAATCTCAGCACACACTTTTTCACTCAATCTTGATGAAACTTTCAGGTAATGATCAGTACACCAATCCCACTTGGCTCGCAAAATCTCGTTCTTCTAGGTGAAACCGTTCGTTGGCAGTAACCGGTTTCATTTTGAGGATTCACTCTGTTTTCTCCTATAGGGATACATGTATTTGGAACTCTAAATCAAACACGGTATGTGCTAGCTAGTTAAAACGTGACACTATAAAGCAGTTTCAAGTTCTATCTCTATGGTTTGTTTGCTGTTGATGTAGCCCTAAGCAGAGACTGGCGAGAATCACTTTCATGGAAAGGGCCTGCCAAGCTTCCAAAAGACTACGAGTTGCCTGAAATCTCATCACACACTTTTTCACCCAATCTTGATGAAACTTTCAGGTAATGATCAGTACACCAATCCCACTTGGCTCGACAAATTTCGTTCTTCTAGGTGAAACCGTTCGTTGGCAGTAACCGGTTTCATTTTGAGGTTTCACTCTGTTTTCTCCTATAGGGATACATGTATTTGGAACTCTAAATCAAACACGGTTTGTGCTAGCTCTTTGAAACTTGACACAATAAAGCAGTTTCAAGTTCTATCTCTATGGTTTGTTTGCTGTTGATGTAGCCCTAAGCAGAGACTGGCGAGAATCACTTTTATGGAAAGGGCCTGCCAAGCTTCCAAAAAACTATGAGTTGCCTGAAATCTCAGCACACACTTTTTCACCCAATCTTGATGAAACTTTCAGGTAATGATCAGTACACCAATCCCACTTGGCTTGCCAAATTTCATTCTTCTAGGTGAAACCGTTCGTTGGCAGTAACCGGTTTCATTTTGAGGTTTCACTCTGTTTTCTCCTATAGGGATACATGTATTTGGAACTCTAAATCAAACACGGTTTGTGCTAGCTCTTTGAAACTTGACACAATAAAGCAGTTTCAAGTTCTATCTCTATGGTTTGTTTGCTGTTGATGTACCCCTAAGCAGAGTCTGGCGAGAGTCACTTTCATGGAAAGGGCCTGCCAAGCTTCCAAAAAACTATGAGTTGCCTGAAATCTCAGCACACACTTTTTCACCCAATCTTGATGAAACTTTCAGGTAATGATCAGTACACCAATCACACTTGGCTTGCCATATCTCGTGTTTCTAGGTGAAACCGTTCGTTGGCAGTAACCGGTTTCATTTTGAGGTTTCACTCTGTTTTCTCCTATAGGGATACATGTATTTGGTACTTTAAATCAAACACGGTATGTGCTAGCTCTTTGAAACTTGACACAATAAAGCAGTTTCAAGTTCTATCTCTATGGTTTGTTTGCTGTTGATGTAGCCCTAAGCAGAGACTGGCGAGAATCACTTTCATGGAAAGGACCTGCCAAGCTTCCAAAAGACTACGAGTTGCCTGAAATCTCAGCACACACTTTTTCACCCAATCTTGATGAAACTTTCAGGTAATGATCAGTACACCAATCCCACTTGGCTCGCCAAATTTCGTTCTTCTAGGTGAAACCGTTCTTTGGCAGTAACCGGTTTCATTTTGAGGTTTCACTCTGTTTTCTCCTATAGGGATACATGTATTTGGAACTCTAAGCAAACACGGTTTGTGCTAGCTCTTTGAAACTTGACACCATAAAGCAGTTTCAAGTTCTATCTCTATGGTTTGTTTGCTGTTGATGTAGCCCTAAGCAGAGACTGGCGAGAATCACTTTCATGGAAAGGACCTGCCAAGCTTCCAAAAGACTACGAGTTGCCTGAAATCTCAGCACACACTTTTTCACCCAATCTTGATGAAACTTTCAGGTAATGATCAGTACACCAATCCCACTTGGCTCGCCAAATTTCGTTCTTCTAGGTGAAACCGTTCTTTGGCAGTAACAGGTTTCATTTTGAGGTTTCACTCTGTTTTCTCCTATAGGGATACATGTATTTGGAACTCTAAGCAAACACGGTTTGTGCTAGCTCTTTGAAACTTGACACCATAAAGCAGTTTCAAGTTCTATCTCTATGGTTTGTTTGCTGTTGATGTAGCCCTAAGCAGAGACTGCCGAGAATCACTTTCATGGAAAGGACCTGCCAAGCTTCCAAAAGACTACGAGTTGCCTGAAATCTCAGCACACACTTTTTCACCCAATCTTGATGAAACTTTCAGGTAATGATCAGTACACCAATCCCACTTGGCTCGCCAAATTTCGTTCTTCTAGGTGAAACCGTTCGTTGGCAGTAACCGGTTTCATTTTGAGGTTTCACTCTGTTTTCTCCTATAGGGATACATGTATTTGGAACTCTAAATCAAACACGGTTTGTGCTAGCTCTTTGAAACTTGACACAATAAAGCAGTTTCAAGTTCTATCTCTATGGTTTGTTTGCTGTTGATGTAGCCCTAAGCAGAGACTGGCGAGAGTCACTTTCATGGAAAGGGCCTGCCAAGCTTCCAAAAAACTACGAGTTGCCTGAAATCTCAGCACACACTTTTTCACTCAATCTTGATGAAACTTTCAGGTAATGATCAGTACACCAATCCCACTTGGCTCACCAAATCTCGTTCTTCTAGGTGAAACCGTTCGTTGGCAGTAACCGGTTTCATTTTGAGGTTTCACTCTGTCTTCTCCTATAGGGATACATGTATTTGGAACTCTAAATCAAACACGGTTTGTGCTAGCTCTTTGAAACTTGACACCATAAAGCAGTTTCAAGTTCTATCTCTATGGTTTTTTTGCTGTTGATGTAGCCCTAAGCAGAGACTGGCAAGAATCACTTTCATGGAAAGGGCCTGCCAAGCTTCCAAAAAACTACGAGTTGCCTGAAATCTCAGCACACACTTTTTCACCCAATTTTAATGAAAATTTCAGGTGCCTGAAATCTCAGCACACACTTTTTCACCCAATCTTGATGAAACTTTCAGGTAATGATCAGTACACCAATCCCACTTGGCTCGCCAAATTTCGTTCTTTTAGGTGAAACCGTTCGTTGGCAGTAACCGGTTTCATTTTGAGGTTTCACTCTGTCTTCTCCTATAGGGATACATGTATTTGGAACTCTAAATCAAACACGGTTTGTGCTAGCTCTTTGAAACTTGACACCATAAAGCAGTTTCAAGTTCTATCTCTATGGTTTTTTTGCTGTTGATGTAGCCCTAAGCAGAGACTGGCGAGAATCACTTTCATGGAAAGGGCCTGCCAAGCTTCCAAAAAACTAAGAGTTGCCTGAAATCTCAGCACACACTTTTTCATTCAATCTTGATGAAACTGTCAGGTAATGATCAGTACACCAATCCCACTTGGCTCGCCAAATCTCGTTCTTCTAGGTGAAACCGTTCGTTGGCAGTAACCGGTTTCATTTTGAGGTTTCACTCTGTTTTCTCCTATAGGGATACATGTATTTGGAACTCTAAATCAAACACGGTTTGTGCTAGCTCTTTGAAACTTGACACAATAAAGCAGTTTCAAGTTCTATCTCTATGGTTTTGTTTGCTGTTGATGTAGCCCTAAGCAG
>NW_027522581.1:69519-97122 GCF_052094955.1 Ictidomys tridecemlineatus
ACAGAGTGAAACCTCAAAATGAAACCGGTTACTGCCAACGAACGGTTTCACTTAGAAGAACGAGATTTGGCAAGCCAAGTGGGATTGGTGTACTGATCATTACCTGAAAGTTTCATCAAGATTGGGTGAAAAAGTGTGTGCTGAGATTTCAGGCAACTCGTAATTTTTTGGAAGCTTGGCAGGCCCTTTCCTTGAAAGTGATTCTCGCCAGTCTCTGCTTAGGGCTACATCAACAGCAAACAAACCATAGAGATAGAACTTGAAACTGCTTTATTTTGTCAAGTTTCAAAGAGCTAGCACAAACCGTGTTTGATTTAGAGTTCCAAATACATGTATCCCTATAGGAGAAAACAGAGTGAAACCTCAAAATGAAACCGGTTACTGCCAACGAACGGTTTCCCCTAGAAGAACGAAATTTGGCGAGCCAAGTGGGATTGGTGTACTGATCATTACCTGAAAGTTTCATCAAGATTGGGTGAAAAAGTGTGTGCTGAGATTTCAGGCAACTCGTAGTTTTTTGGAAGCTTGGCAGGCCCTTTCCATGAAAGTGATTCTGGCCAGTCTCTGCTAAGGGCTACATCAACAGCAAACAACCCATAGAGATAGAACTTGAAACTGCTTTATGGTGTCAAGTTTCAAAGAGCTAGCACAAACCGTGTTTGATTTATAGTTCCAAATACATGTATCCCTATAGGAGAAAACAGAGTGAAACCTCAAAATGAAACCGGTTACTGCCAAGGAACGGTTTCACCTAGAAGAACGAGAATTGGCGAGCCAAGTGGGATTGGTGTACTGATCATTACCTGACAGTTTCATCAAGAATTTATGAAAAAGTGTGTGCTGAGATTTCAGGCAACTCGTAGTTTTTTGAAAGCTTGGCAGGCCCTTTCCATGAAAGTGACTCTCGCCAGTCTCTGCTTAGGGCTACATCAACAGCAAACAAACCATAGAGATAGAACTTGAAACTGCTTTATGGTGTCAAGTTTCAAAGAGCTAGCACAAACCGTGTTTGCTTAGAGTTCCAAATACATGTATCCCTATAGGAGAAAACAGAGTGAAACCTCAAAATGAAACCGGTTACTGCCTACGAACGGTTTCACCTAGAAGAACGAAGTTTGGCGAGCCAAGTGGGAATGGTGTACTGATCATTACCTGAACGTTTCATCAAGATTGGGTGAAAAAGTGTGTGCTGAGATTTCAGGCAACTAGTAGTTTTTTGGAAGCTTGGCAGGCCCTTTCCATGAAAGTGACTCTCGCCAGTCTCTGCTTAGGGCTTCATCAACAGCAAACAATCCATAGAGATAGAACTTGAAACTGCTTTATTGTGTCAAGTTTGAAAGAGCTAGCACAAACCGTGTTTGATTTAGAGTTCCAAATACATGTATCCCTATAGGAGAAAACAGAGTGAAACCTCAAAATGAAACCGGTTACTGCCAACGAATGGTTTAACCTAGAAGAACGAAATTTGGCGAGCCAAGTGGGATTGGTGTACTGATCATTACCTGAAAGTTTCATCAAGATTGGTTGAAAAAGTGTGTGCTGAGATTTAGGGAACTCGTAGTTTTTTGGAAGCTTGGCAGGCCCTTTCCATGAAAGTGACTCTCGCCAGTCTCTGCTTAGGGCTACATCAACAGCATACAAACCATAGAGATAGAACTTGAAACTGCTTTATTGTGTCAAGTTTCAAAGAGCTAGCACAAACCGTGTTTGCTTAGAGTTCCAAATACATGTATCCCTATAGGAGAAAACAGAGTGAAACCTCAAAATGAAACCGGTTACTGCCAACGAACGGTTTCACCTAGAAGAACGAAATTTGGCGAGCCAAGTGGGATTGGTGTACTGATCATTACCTGAAAGTTTCATCAAGATTGGGTGAAAAAGTGTGTGCTGAGATTTCAGGCAACTCGTAGTCTTTTGGAAGCTTGGCAGGTCCTTTCCATAAAAGTGATTCTCGCCAGTCTCTGCTTAGGGCTACATCAACAGCAAACAAACCATAGAGATAGAACTTGAAACTGCTTTATTGTGTCAAGTTTCAAAGAGCTAGCACAAACCGTGTTTGATTTAGAGTTCCAAATATATGTATCCCTATAGGAGAAAACAGAGTGAAACCTCAAAATGAAACCGGTTACTGCCAACGAACGGTTTCACATAGAAGAACGAAATTTGGCGAGCCAAGTGGGATTGGTGTACTGATCATTACCTGAAAGTTTCATCAAGATTGGGTGAAAAAGTGTGTGCTGAGATTTCAGGCAACTCGTAGTTTTTTGGAAGCTTGGCAGGCCCTTTCCATGAAAGTGACTCTCGCCAGTCTCTGCTAAGGGCTACATCAACAGCAAACAAACCATAGAGATAGAACTTGAAACTGCCTTATTGTGTCAAGTTTCAAAGAGCTAGCACAAACCGTGTTTGATTTAGAGTTCCAAATACATGTATCCCTATAGTAGAAAACAGAGTGAAACCTCAAAATGAAACCGGTTACTGCCAACGAACGGTTTCACCTAGAAGAACAAGATTTGGCGAGCCAAGTGGGATTGGTGTACTGATCATTACCTGAAAGTTTCATCAAGATTGAATGAAAAAGTGTATGCTGAGATTTCAGGCAACTCGTAGTTTTTTGGAAGCTTGGCAGGCCCTTTCCATGAAAGTGACTCTCGCCAGTCTCTGCTTAGGGCTACATCAACAGCAAACAAACCATAGAGATAGAACTTGAAACTGCTTTATTGTGTCAAGTTTCAACTAGCTAGCACATACCGCGTTTGATTTAGAGTTCCAAATACATGTATCCCTATAGGAGAAAACAGAGTGAATCCTCAAAGTGAAACCGGTTACTGCCAACGAACGGTTTCACCTAGAAGAACGAGATTTGGCGAGCCAAGTGGGATTGGTGTTCTGATCATTTCCTGAAAGTTTCATCAAGATTGGGTGAAAAAGTGTGTGCTGAGATTTCAGGCTACTCGTAGTTTTTGGAAGCTTGGCAGGCCCTTTCCATGAAAGTGACTCTCGCCAGTCTCTGCTTAATGCTACATCAACAGCAAACAAACCATAGAGATAGAATTTGAAACTGCTTTATTGTGTCAAGTTTCAAAGAGCTAGCACAAACCGTGTTTGATTTAGAGTTCCAATTACATGTATCCCTATAGGAGAAAACAGAGTGAAACCTCAAAATGAAACCGGTTACTGCCTACGAACCGTTTCACCTAGAAGAACGAAATTTGGCCAGCCAAGTGGGATTGGTGTACTGATCATTACCTGAAAGTTTCATCAAGATTGGGTGAAAAAGTGTGTGCTGAGATTTCAGGCAACTCGTAGTTTTTTTGGAAGCTTGGCAGGCCCTTTCCATGAAAGTGATTCTCGCCAGTCTCTGCTTAGGGCTACATGAACAGCAAACAAACCATAGAGATAGAACTTGAAACTGCTTTATGGTGTCAAGTTTCAAAGAGCTAGCACAAACCGTGTTTGATTTAGAGTTCCAAATACATGTATCCCTATAGGAGAAAACAGAGTGAAACCTCAAAATGAAACCGGTTACTGCCAACGAACGGTTTAACCTAGAAGAACGAAATTTGGCGAGCCAAGTGGGATTGGTGTACTGATCATTACCTGAAAGTTTCATCAAGATTGGGTGAAAAAGTGTGTGCTGAGATTTAGGGAACTCGTAGTTTTTTGGAAGCTTGGCAGGCCCTTTCCATGAAAGTGACTCTCGCCAGTCTCTGCTTAGGGCTACATCAACAGCATACAAACCATAGAGATAGAACTTGAAACTGCTTTATTGTGTCAAGTTTCAAAGAGCTAGCACAAACCGTGTTTGCTTAGAGTTCCAAATACATGTATCCCTATAGGAGAAAACAGAGTGAAACCTCAAAATGAAACCGGTTACTGCCTACGAACGGTTTCACCTAGAAGAACGAAGTTTGGCGAGCCAAGTGGGAATGGTGTACTGATCATTACCTGAACGTTTCATCAAGATTGGGTGAAAAAGTGTGTGCTGAGATTTCAGGCAACTAGTAGTTTTTTGGAAGCTTGGCAGGCCCTTTCCATGAAAGTGACTCTCGCCAGTCTCTGCTTAGGGCTTCATCAACAGCAAACAATCCATAGAGATAGAACTTGAAACTGCTTTATTGTGTCAAGTTTGAAAGAGCTAGCACAAACCGTGTTTGATTTAGAGTTCCAAATACATGTATCCCTATAGGAGAAAACAGAGTGAAACCTCAAAATGAAACCGGTTACTGCCAACGAATGGTTTCACCTAGAAGAACGAAATTTGGCGAGCCAAGTGGGATTGGTGTACTGATCATTACCTGAAAGTTTCATCAAGATTGGGTGAAAAAGTGTGTGCTGAGATTTCAGGCAACTCGTAGTTTTTTGGAAGCTTGGCAGGCCCTTTCCATGAAAGTGACTCTCGCCAGTCTCTGCTTAGGGCTACATCAACAGCAAACAAACCATAGAGATAGAACTTGAAACTGCTTTATTGTGTCAAGTTTCAACTAGCTAGCACATACCGCGTTTGATTTAGAGTTCCAAATACATGTATCCCTATAGGAGAAAACAGAGTGAATCCTCAAAGTGAAACCGGTTACTGCCAACGAACGGTTTCACCTAGAAGAACGAGATTTGGCGAGCCAAGTGGGATTGGTGTTCTGATCATTACCTGAAAGTTTCATCAAGATTGGGTGAAAAAGTGTGTGCTGAGATTTCAGGCTACTCGTAGTTTTTTGGAAGCTTGGCAGGCCCTTTCCATGAAAGTGACTCTCGCCAGTCTCTGCTTAATGCTACATCAACAGCAAACAAACCATAGAGATAGAATTTGAAACTGCTTTATTGTGTCAAGTTTCAAAGAGCTAGCACAAACCGTGTTTGATTTAGAGTTCCAATTACATGTATCCCTATAGGAGAAAACAGAGTGAAACCTCAAAATGAAACCGGTTACTGCCTACGAACCGTTTCACCTAGAAGAACGAAATTTGGCCAGCCAAGTGGGATTGGTGTACTGATCATTACCTGAAAGTTTCATCAAGATTGGGTGAAAAAGTGTGTGCTGAGATTTCAGGCAACTCGTAGTTTTTTTGGAAGCTTGGCAGGCCCTTTCCATGAAAGTGATTCTCGCCAGTCTCTGCTTAGGGCTACATGAACAGCAAACAAACCATAGAGATAGAACTTGAAACTGCTTTATGGTGTCAAGTTTCAAAGAGCTAGCACAAACCGTGTTTGATTTAGAGTTCCAAATACATGTATCCCTATAGGAGAAAACAGAGTGAAACCTCAAAATGAAACCGGTTACTGCCAACGAATGGTTTAACCTAGAAGAACGAAATTTGGCGAGCCAAGTGGGATTGGTGTACTGATCATTACCTGAAAGTTTCATCAAGATTGGGTGAAAAAGTGTGTGCTGAGATTTAGGGAACTCGTAGTTTTTTGGAAGCTTGGCAGGCCCTTTCCATGAAAGTGACTCTCGCCAGTCTCTGCTTAGGGCTACATCAACAGCATACAAACCATAGAGATAGAACTTGAAACTGCTTTATTGTGTCAAGTTTCAAAGAGCTAGCACAAACCGTGTTTGCTTAGAGTTCCAAATACATGTATCCCTATAGGAGAAAACAGAGTGAAACCTCAAAATGAAACCGGTTACTGCCAACGAACGGTTTCACCTAGAAGAACGAAATTTGGCGAGCCAAGTGGGATTGGTGTACTGATCATTACCTGAAAGTTTCATCAAGATTGGGTGAAAAAGTGTGTGCTGAGATTTCAGGCAACTCGTAGTCTTTTGGAAGCTTGGCAGGTCCTTTCCATAAAAGTGATTCTCGCCAGTCTCTGCTTAGGGCTACATCAACAGCAAACAAACCATAGAGATAGAACTTGAAACTGCTTTATTGTGTCAAGTTTCAAAGAGCTAGCACAAACCGTGTTTGATTTAGAGTTCCAAATATATGTATCCCTATAGGAGAAAACAGAGTGAAACCTCAAAATGAAACCGGTTACTGCCAACGAACGGTTTCACCTAGAAGAACGAAATTTGGCGAGCCAAGTGGGATTGGTGTACTGATCATTACCTGAAAGTTTCATCAAGATTGGGTGAAAAAGTGTGTGCTGAGATTTCAGGCAACTCGTAGTTTTTTGGAAGCTTGGCAGGCCCTTTCCATGAAAGTGACTCTCGCCAGTCTCTGCTAAGGGCTACATCAACAGCAAACAAACCATAGAGATAGAACTTGAAACTGCCTTATTGTGTCAAGTTTCAAAGAGCTAGCACAAACCGTGTTTGATTTAGAGTTCCAAATACATGTATCCCTATAGTAGAAAACAGAGTGAAACCTCAAAATGAAACCGGTTACTGCCAACGAACGGTTTCACCTAGAAGAACAAGATTTGGCGAGCCAAGTGGGATTGGTGTACTGATCATTACCTGAAAGTTTCATCAAGATTGAATGAAAAAGTGTATGCTGAGATTTCAGGCAACTCGTAGTTTTTTGGAAGCTTGGCAGGCCCTTTCCATGAAAGTGACTCTCGCCAGTCTCTGCTTAGGGCTACATCAACAGCAAACAAACCATAGAGATAGAACTTGAAACTGCTTTATTGTGTCAAGTTTCAACTAGCTAGCACATACCGCGTTTGATTTAGAGTTCCAAATACATGTATCCCTAAAGGAGAAAACAGAGTGAATCCTCAAAGTGAAACCGGTTACTGCCAACGAACGGTTTCACCTAGAAGAACGAGATTTGGCGAGCCAAGTGGGATTGGTGTTCTGATCATTACCTGAAAGTTTCATCAAGATTGGGTGAAAAAGTGTGTGCTGAGATTTCAGGCTACTCGTAGTTTTTTGGAAGCTTGGCAGGCCCTTTCCATGAAAGTGACTCTCGCCAGTCTCTGCTTAATGCTACATCAACAGCAAACAAACCATAGAGATAGAATTTGAAACTGCTTTATTGTGTCAAGTTTCAAAGAGCTAGCACAAACCGTGTTTGATTTAGAGTTCCAATTACATGTATCCCTATAGGAGAAAACAGAGTGAAACCTCAAAATGAAACCGGTTACTGCCAACGAACGGTTTCACCTAGAAGAACGAAATTTGGCGAGCCAAGTGGGATTGGTGTACTGATCATTACCTGAAAGTTTCATCAAGATTGGGTGAAAAAGTGTGTGCTGAGATTTCAGGCAACTCGTAGTCTTTTGGAAGCTTGGCAGGCCCTTTCCATGAAAGTGATTCTCGCCAGTCTCTGCTTAGGGCTACATCAACAGCAAACAAACCATAGAGATAGAACTTGAAACTGCTTTATTGAGTCAATTTTCAACTAGCTAGCACATACCGTGTTTGATTTAGAGTTCCAAATACATATATCCCAATAGGAGAAAACAGAGTGAATCCTCAAAATGAAACCGGTTACTGCCAACGAACGGTTTCACCTAGAAGAACGAGATTTGGCGAGCCAAGTGGGATTGGTGTACTGATCATTACCTGAAAGTTTCATCAAGATTGGGTGAAAAAGTGTGTGCTGAGATTTCAGGCAACTCGTAGTTTTTTGAAGCTTGGCAGGCCCTTTCCATGAAAGTGATTCTCGCCAGTCTCTGCTTAGGGCTACATCAACAGCAAACAAACCATAGAGATAGAACTTGAAACTGCTTTATTGTGTCAAGTTTCAAAGAGCTAGCACAAACCGTGTTTGATTTAGAGTTCCAAATACATGTATCCCTATAGGAGAAAACAGAGTGAAACCTCAAAATGAAACCGGTTACTGCCAACGAACGGTTTAACCTAGAAGAATGACATTTGGCGAACCAAGTGGGATTGGTGTACTGATCATTACCTGAAAGTTTCATCAAGATTGGGTGAAAAAGTGTGTGCTGAGATTTCAGGCAACTCGTAGTTTTTTGGAAGCTTGGCAGGCCCTTTCCATGAAAGTGATTCTCGCCAGTCTCTGCTTAGGGCTACATGAAGAGCAAACAAACCATAGAAATAGAACTTGAAACTGCTTTATTGTGTCAAGTTTCAAAGAGCTAGCACAAACCGTGTTTGATTTAGAGTTCCAAATACATGTATCCCTATAGGAGAAAACAGAGTGAAACCTCAAAATGAAACCGGTTACTGCCAACGAACGGTTTCACCTAGAAGAACGAGATGTGGCGAGCCAAGTGGGATCGGTGTACTGATCATTACCTGAAAGTTTCATCAAGATTGGGTGAAAAAGTGTGTGCTGAGATTTCAGGCAACTCCTAGTTTTTTGGAAGCTTGGCAGTCCCTTTCCATAAAAGTGATTCTCGCCAGTCTCTGCTTAGGGCTACATCAACAGCAAACAAACCATAGAGATAGAACTAGAAACTGCTTTATTGTGTCAAGTTTCAAAGAGCTAGCACAAACCGTGTTTGATTTAGAGTTCCAAATACATGTATCCCTATAGGAGAAAACAGAGTGAAACCTCAAAATGAAACCGGTTACTGCCAACGAACGGTTTCACCTAGAAGAACGAAATTTGGCAAGCCAAGTGGGATTGGTGTACTGATCATTACCTGAAAGTTTCATCAAGATTGGGTGAAAAAGTGTGTGCTGAGATTTAAGGCAACTCGTAGTTTTTTGGAAGCTTGGCAGGCCCTTTCTATGAAAGTGATTCTCGCCAGTCGCTGCTAAGGGCTACATGATCAGCAAACAAACCATAGAGATAGAACTTGAAACTGCTTTATTGTGTCAAGTTTCAAAGAGCTAGCACAAACCGTGTTTGATTTAGAGTTCCAAATACATGTATCCCTATAGGAGAAAACAGAGTGAAACCTCAAAATGAAACCGGTTACTGCCAACGAACGGTTTAACCTAGAAGAATGACATTTGGCGAACCAAGTGGGATTGGTGTACTGATCATTACCTGAAAGTTTCATCAAGATTGGGTGAAAAAGTGTGTGCTGAGATTTCAGGCAACTCGTAGTTTTTTGGAAGCTTGGCAGGCCCTTTCCATGAAAGTGATTCTCGCCAGTCTCTGCTTAGGGCTACATGAAGAGCAAACAAACCATAGGAATAGAACTTGAAACTGCTTTATTGTGTCAAGTTTCAAAGAGCTAGCACAAACTGTTTTGATTTAGAGTTCCAAATACATGTATCCCTATAGGAGAAAACAGAGTGAAACCTCAAAATGAAACCGGTTACTGCCAACGAACGGTTTCACCTAGAAGAACGAAATTTGGCGAGCCAAGTGGGAATGGTGTACTGATCATTACCTGAAAGTTTCATCAAGATTGGGTGAAAAAGTGTGTGCTGAGATTTCAGGCAACTCGTAGTTTTTTGGAAGCTTGGCAGGCCCTTTCCATGAAAGTGATTCTCGCCAGTCTCTGCTTAGGGCTAAATCAACAGCAAACAAACCATAGAGATAGAACTTGAAACTGCTTTATGGTGTCAAGTTTCAAAGAGCTAGCACAAACCGTGTTTGATTTAGAGTTCCAAATACATGTATCCCTATAGGAGAAAACAGAGTGAAACCTCAAAATGAAACCGGTTACTGCCAATGAACGGTTTCACCTAGAAGAACGAAATTTGGCGAGCCAAGTGGGATTGGTGTACTGATCATTACCTGAAAGTTTCATCAAGATTGGGTGAAAAAGTGTGTGCTGAGATTTGAGGTAACTCGTAGTTTTTTGGAAGCTTGGCAGGCCATTTCCATGAAAGTGATTCTCGCCAGTCTCTGCTTAGGGCTACATCAACAGCAAACAAACCATAGAGATAGAACTTGAAACTGCTTTATGGTGTCAAGTTTCAAAGAGCTAGCACAAACCCTGTTTGATTTAGAGTTCCAAATACATGTATCCCTATAGGAGAAAACAGAGTGAAACCTCAAAATGAAACCGGTTACTGCCAACGAACGGTTTCACCTAGAAGAACGAAATTTGGCGAGCCAAGTGGGATTGGTGTACTGATCATTACCTGAAAGTTTCATCAAGATTGGGTGAAAAAGTGTGTGCTGAGATTTCAGGCAACTCGTAGTTTTTTGGAAGCTTGGCAGGCCCTTTCCATGAAAGTGATTCTCGCCAGTCTCTGCTTAGGGCTACATCAACAGCAAACAAACCATAGAGATAGAACTTGAAACTGCTTTATTGTGTCAAGTTTCAAAGAGCTATCACAAACCGTGTTATATTTAGAGTTCCACATACATGTATCCCTATAGGAGAAAACAGAGTGAAACCTCAAAATGAAACCGGTTACTTCCAACGAACGGTTTCACCTAGAAGAACGAAATTTGGCGAGCCAAGTGGGATTGGTGTACTGATCATTACCTGAAAGTTTCATCAAGATTGGGTGAAAAAGTGTGTGCTGAGATTTCAGGCAACTCGTAGTTTTTTGGAAGCTTGGCAGGCCCTTTCCATGAAAGTGATTCTCGCCAGTCTCTGCTTAGGGCTACATCAACAGCTAACAAACCATAGAGATAGAACTTGAAACTGCTTTATTGTGTCAAGTTTCAAAGAGCTAGCACAAACCGTGTTTGATTTAGAGTTCCAAATACATGTATCCCTATAGGAGAAAACAGAGTGAAACCTCCAAATGAAACCGGTTACTGCCAACGAACGGTTTCACCTAGAAGAACGAAATTTGGCGAGCCAAGTGGGATTGGTGTACTGATCATTACCTGAAAGTTTCATCAAGATTGGGTGAAAAAGTGTGTGCTGAGATTTCAGGCAACTCGTAGTTTTTTGGAAGCTTGCCAGGCCCTTTCCATGAAAGTGATTCTCGCCACTCTCTGCTTAGGGCTACATCAACAGCAAACAAACCATAGAGATAGAACTTGAAACTGCTTTATTGTGTCAAGTTTCAAAGAGCTAGCACAAACCGTGTTTGATTTAGAGTTCCAAATACATGTATCCCTATAGGAGAAAACAGAGTGAAACCTCAAAATGAAACCGGTTACTGCCAAAGAACGGTTTCACCTAGAAGAACGAAATTTGGCGAGCCAAGTGGGATTGGTGTACTGATCATTACCTGAAAGTTTCATCAAGATTGGGTGAAAAAGTGTGTGCTGAGATTTCAGGCAACTCGTAGTTTTTTGGAAGCTTGGCAGGCCCTTTCCATGAAAGTGATTCTCGCCAGTCTCTGCTTAGGGCTACATCAACAGCTAACAAACCATAGAGATAGAACTTGAAACTGCTTTATTGTGTCAAGTTTCAAAGAGCTAGCACAAACCGTGTTTGATTTAGAGTTCCAAATACATGTATCCCTATAGGAGAAAACAGAGTGAAACCTCAAAATGAAACCGGTTACTGCCAACGAACGGTTTCACCTAGAAGAACGAAATTTGGCGAGCCAAGTGGGATTGGTGTACTGATCATTACCTGAAAGTTTCATCAAAATTGGGTTAAAAAGTGTGTGCTGAGATTTCAGGCAACTCGTAGTTTTTTGGAAGCTTGGCAGGCCCTTTCCATGAAAGTGATTCTCGCCAGTCTCTGCTTAGGGCTACATCAACAGCAAACAAACCATAGAGATAGAACTTGAAACTGCTTTATTGTGTCAAGTTTCAAAGAGCTAGCACAAACCGTGTTTGATTTAGAGTTCCAAATACATGTATCCCTATAGGAGAAAACAGAGTGAAACCTCAAAATGAAACCGGTTACTGCCAACGAACGGTTTCACCTAGAAGAACGAAATTTGGCGAGCCAAGTGGGATTGGTGTACTGATCATTACCTGAAAGTTTCATCAAGATTGGGTGAAAAAGTGTGTGCTGAGATTTCAGGCAACTCGTAGTTTTTTGGAAGCTTGGCAGGACCTTTCCATGAAAGTGATTCTCGCCAGTCTCTGCTTAGGGCTACATCAACAGCTAACAAACCATAGAGATAGAACTTGAAACTGCTTTATTATGTCAAGTTTCAAAGAGCTAGCACAAACCGTTTTGATTTAGAGTTCCAAATACATGTATCCCTATAGGAGAAAACAGAGTGAAACCTCAAAATGAAACCGGTTACTGCCAACGAACGGTTTCACCTAGAAGAACGAAATTTGGCGAGCCAAGTGGGATTGGTGTACTGATCATTACCTGAAAGTTTCATCAAGATTGGGTGAAAAAGTGTGTGCTGAGATTTGAGGTAACTCGTAGTTTTTTGGAAGCTTGGCAGGCCATTTCCATGAAAGTGATTCTCGCCAGTCTCTGCTTAGGGCTACATCAACAGCAAACAAACCATAGAGATAGAACTTGAAACTGCTTTATGGTGTCAAGTTTCAAAGAGCTAGCACAAACCCTGTTTGATTTAGAGATCCAAATACATGTATCCCTATAGGAGAAAACAGAGTGAAACCTCAAAATGAAACCGGTTACTGCCAACGAACGGTTTCAACTAGAAGAACGAAATTTGGTGAGCCAAGTGGGATTGGTGTACTGATCATTACCTGAAAGTTTCATCAAGATTGGGTGAAAAAGTGTGTGCTGAGATTTCAGGCAACTCGTAGTTTTTGGAAGCTTGGCAGGCCCTTTCCATGAAAGTGATTCTCGCCAGTCTCTGCTTAGGGCTACATCAACAGCAAACAAACCATAGAGATAGAACTTGAAACTGCTTTATTGTGTCAAGTTTCAAAGAGCTAGCACAAACCGTGTTTGATTTAGAGTTCCAAATACATGTATCTCTATAGGAGAAAACAGAGTGAAACCTCAAAATGAAACTGGTTACTGCCAAGGAACGGTTTCACCTAGAAGAACGAAATTTGGCGAGCCAAGTGGGATTGGTGTACTGATCATTACCTGAAAGTTTCATCAAGATTGGGTGAAAAAGTGTGTGCTGAGATTTCAGGCAACTCGTAGTTTTTTGGAAGCTTGGCAGGACCTTTCCATGAAAGTGATTCTCGCCAGTCTCTGCTTAGGGCTACATCAACAGCTAACAAACCATAGAGATAGAACTTGAAACTGCTTTATTATGTCAAGTTTCAAAGAGCTAGCACAAACCGTTTTGATTTAGAGTTCCAAATACATGTATCCCTATAGGAGAAAACAGAGTGAAACCTCAAAATGAAACCGGTTACTGCCAACGAACGGTTTCACCTAGAAGAACGAAATTTGGTGAGCCAAGTGGGATTGGTGTACTGATCATTACCTGAAAGTTTCATCAAGATTGGGTGAAAAAGTGTGTGCTGAGATTTGAGGTAACTCGTAGTTTTTTGGAAGCTTGGCAGGCCATTTCCATGAAAGTGATTCTCGCCAGTCTCTGCTTAGGGCTACATCAACAGCAAACAAACCATAGAGATAGAACTTGAAACTGCTTTATGGTGTCAAGTTTCAAAGAGCTAGCACAAACCCTGTTTGATTTAGAGTTCCAAATACATGTATCCCTATAGGAGAAAACAGAGTGAAACCTCAAAATGAAACCGGTTACTGCCAACGAACGGTTTCACCTAGAAGAACGAAATTTGGCGAGCCAAGTGGGATTGGTGTACTGATCATTACCTGAAAGTTTCATCAAGATTGGGTGAAAAAGTGTGTGCTGAGATTTCAGGCAACTCGTAGTTTTTGGAAGCTTGGCAGGCCCTTTCCATGAAAGTGATTCTCGCCAGTCTCTGCTTAGGGCTACATCAACAGCAAACAAACCATAGAGATAGAACTTGAAACTGCTTTATTGTGTCAAGTTTCAAAGAGCTAGCACAAACCGTGTTTGATTTAGAGTTCCAAATACATGTATCTCTATAGGAGAAAACAGAGTGAAACCTCAAAATGAAACTGGTTACTGCCAAGGAACGGTTTCACCTAGAAGAACGAAATTTGGCGAGCCAAGTGGGATTGGTGTACTGATCATTACCTGAAAGTTTCATCAAGATTGGGTGAAAAAGTGTGTGCTGAGATTTCAGGCAACTCGTAGTTTTTTGGAAGCTTGGCAGGCCCTTTCCATGAAAGTGATTCTCGCCAGTCTCTGCTTAGGGCTACATCAACAGCTAACAAACCATAGAGATAGAACTTGAAACTGCTTTATTGTGTCAAGTTTCAAAGAGCTAGCACAAACCGTGTTTGATTTAGAGTTACAAATACATGTATCCCTATAGGAGGAAAACAGAGTGAAACCTCAAAATGAAACCGGTTACTGCCAACGAACGGTTTCACCTAGAAGAACGAAATTTGGCGAGCCAAGTGGGATTGGTGTACTGATCATTACCTGAAAGTTTCATCAAGATTGGGTGAAAAAGTGTGTTCTGAGATTTCAGGCAACTCGTAGTTTTTTGGAAGCTTGGCAGGCCCTTTCCATGAACGTGATTCTCGCCAGTCTCTGCTTAGGGCTACATCAACAGCAAACAAACCATAGAGATAGAACTTGAAACTGCTTTATGGTGTCAAGTTTCAAAGAGCTAGCACAAACCGTGTTTGATTTAGAGTTCCAAATACATGTATCCCTATAAGAGAAAACAGAGTGAAACCTCCAAATGAAACCGGTTACTGCCAACGAACGGTTTCACCTAGAAGAACGAAGTTTGGCGAGCCAAGTGGGATTGGTGTACTGATCATTACCTGAAAGTTTCATCAAGATTGGGTGGAAAAGTGTGTGCTGAGATTTCTGGCAACTCGTAGTTTTTTGGAAGCTTGGCAGTCCTTTTCCATGAAAGTGATTCTCGCCAGTCTCTGCTTAGGGCTACATCAACAGCAAACAAACCATAGAGATAGAACTTGAAACTGCTTTATGGTGTCAAGTTTCAAAGAGCTAGCACAAACCGTGTTTGATTTAGAGTTCCAAATACATGTATCCCTATAGGAGAAAACAGAGTGAAACCTCAAAATGAAACCGGTTACTGCCAACGAACGGTTTCACCTAGAAGAACGAAATTTGGCGAGCCAAGTGGGATTGGTGTACTGATCATTACCTGAAAGTTTCATCAAGATTGGGTGAAAAAGTGTATGCTGAGATTTGAGGTAACTCGTAGTTTTTTGGAAGCTTGGCAGGCCATTTCCATGAAAGTGATTCTCGCCAGTCTCTGCTTAGGGCTACATCAACAGCAAACAAACCATAGAGATAGAACTTGAAACTGCTTTATGGTGTCAAGTTTCAAAGAGCTAGCACAAACCCTGTTTGATTTAGAGTTCCAAATACATGTATCCCTATAGGAGAAAACAGAGTGAAACCTCAAAATGAAACCGGTTACTGCCAACGAACGGTTTCACCTAGAAGAACGAAATTTGGCGAGCCAAGTGGGATTGGTGTACTGATCATTACCTGAAAGTTTCATCAAGATTGGGTGAAAAAGTGTGTGCTGAGATTTCAGGCAACTCGTAGTTTTTGGAAGCTTGGCAGGCCCTTTCCATGAAAGTGATTCTCGCCAGTCTCTGCTTAGGGCTACATCAACAGCAAACAAACCATAGAGATAGAACTTGAAACTGCTTTATTGTGTCAAGTTTCAAAGAGCTAGCACAAACCGTGTTTGATTTAGAGTTCCAAATACATGTATCTCTATAGGAGAAAACAGAGTGAAACCTCAAAATGAAACTGGTTACTGCCAAGGAACGGTTTCACCTAGAAGAACGAAATTTGGCGAGCCAAGTGGGATTGGTGTACTGATCATTACCTGAAAGTTTCATCAAGATTGGGTGAAAAAGTGTGTGCTGAGATTTCAGGCAACTCGTAGTTTTTTGGAAGCTTGGCAGGCCCTTTCCATGAAAGTGATTCTCGCCAGTCTCTGCTTAGGGCTACATCAACAGCTAACAAACCATAGAGATAGAACTTGAAACTGCTTTATTGTGTCAAGTTTCAAAGAGCTAGCACAAACCGTGTTTGATTTAGAGTTACAAATACATGTATCCCTATAGGAGGAAAACAGAGTGAAACCTCAAAATGAAACCGGTTACTGCCAACGAACGGTTTCACCTAGAAGAACGAAATTTGGCGAGCCAAGTGGGATTGGTGTACTGATCATTACCTGAAAGTTTCATCAAGATTGGGTGAAAAAGTGTGTTCTGAGATTTCAGGCAACTCGTAGTTTTTTGGAAGCTTGGCAGGCCCTTTCCATGAACGTGATTCTCGCCAGTCTCTGCTTAGGGCTACATCAACAGCAAACAAACCATAGAGATAGAACTTGAAACTGCTTTATGGTGTCAAGTTTCAAAGAGCTAGCACAAACCGTGTTTGATTTAGAGTTCCAAATACATGTATCCCTATAAGAGAAAACAGAGTGAAACCTCCAAATGAAACCGGTTACTGCCAACGAACGGTTTCACCTAGAAGAACGAAGTTTGGCGAGCCAAGTGGGATTGGTGTACTGATCATTACCTGAAAGTTTCATCAAGATTGGGTGGAAAAGTGTGTGCTGAGATTTCTGGCAACTCGTAGTTTTTTGGAAGCTTGGCAGTCCTTTTCCATGAAAGTGATTCTCGCCAGTCTCTGCTTAGGGCTACATCAACAGCAAACAAACCATAGAGATAGAACTTGAAACTGCTTTATGGTGTCAAGTTTCAAAGAGCTAGCACAAACCGTGTTTGATTTAGAGTTCCAAATACATGTATCCCTATAGGAGAAAACAGAGTGAAACCTCAAAATGAACGCGGTTACTGCCAACGACCGGTTTCACCTAGAAGAACGAAATTTGGCGAGCCAAGTGGGATTGGTGTACTGATCATTACCTGAAAGTTTCATCAAGATTGGGTAAAAAAAGTGTGTGCTGAGATTTCCGGCAACTCGTAGTTTTTTGGAAGCTTGGCAGGCCCTTTCCATGAAAGTGATTCTCGCCAGTCTCTGCTTAGGGCTACATCAACAGCAAACAAACCATAGAGATAGAACTTGAAACTGCTTTATGGTGTCAAGTTTCAAAGAGCTAGCACAAACCCTGTTTGATTTAGAGTTCCAAATACATGTATCCCTATAGGAGAAACAGAGTGAAACCTCAAAATGAAACCGGTTACTGCCAAGGAACGGTTTCACCTAGAAGAACCACATTTGGCGAGCCCAGTGGGATTGGTGTACTGATCATTACCTGAAAGTTTCATCAAGATTGGGTGAAAAAGTGTGTGCTGAGATTTCAGGCAACTCGTAGTTTTTTGGAAGCTTGGCAGGCCCTTTCCATGAAAGTGATTCTCGCCAGTCTCTTCTTAGGGCTACATCAACAGCAAACAAACCATAGAGATAGAACTTGAAACTGCTTTATTGTGTCAAGTTTCAAAGAGCTAGCACAAACCGTGTTTGATTTAGAGTTCCAAATACATGTATCCCTATAGGAGAAAACAGAGTGAAACCTCAAAATGAAACCGGTTACTGCCAACGAACGGTTTCACCTAGAAGAACGAAATTTGGCAAGCCAAGTGGGATTGGTGTACTGATCATTACGTGAAACTTTCATCAAGATTGGGTGAAAAAGTGTGTGCTGAGATTTCAGGCAACTCGTAGTTTTTTGGAAGCTTGGCAGGCCCTTTCCATGAAAGTGATTCTCGCCAGTCTCTGCTTAGGGCTACATCAACAGCAAACAAACCATAGAGATAGAACTTGAAACTGCTTTATTGTGTCAAGTTTCAAAGAGCTAGCACAAACCCTGTTTGATTTAGAGTTCCAAATACATGTATCCCTATAGAAGAAAACAGAGTGAAACCTCAAAATGAAACCGGTTACTGCCAACGAACGGTTTCACCTAGAAGAACGAAATTTGGCAAGCCAAGTGGGATTGGTGTACTGATCATTACCTGAAAGTTTCATCAAGATTGGGTGAAAAAGTGTGTGCTGAGATTTGAGGCAACTCGTAGTTTTTTGGAAGCTTGGCAGGCCCTTTCCATGAAAGTGATTCTCGCCAGTCTCTGCTTAGGGCTACATCAACAGCTAACAAACCATAGAGATAGAACTTGAAACTGCTTTATTGTGTCAAGTTTCAAAGAGCTATCACAAACCGTGTTATATTTAGAGTTCCACATACATGTATCCCTATAGGAGAAAACAGAGTGAAACCTCAAAATGAAACCGGTTACTGCCAACGAACGGTTTCACATAGAAGAACGAAATTTGGCGAGCCAAGTGGGATTTGTGTACTGATCATTACCTGAAAGTTTCATCAAGAGTGGGTGAAAAAGTGTGTGCTGAGATTTCAGGCAACTCGTAGTTTTTTGGAAGCTTGGCAGGCCCTTTCCATGAAAGTGATTCTCGCCAGTCTCTGCTTAGGGCTACATCAACAGCAAACAAACCATAGAGATAGAACTTGAAACTGCTTTATGGTGTCAAGTTTCAAAGAGCTAGCACAAACCGTGTTTGATTTAGAGTTCAAAATACATGTATCCCTATAGGAGAAAACAGAGTGAAACCTCAAAATGAAACCGGTTACTGCCAACGAACGGTTTCACCTAGAAGAACGAGATTTGGCGAGCCAAGTGGGATTGGTGTACTGATCATTACCTGAAAGTTTCATCAAGATTGGGTGAAAAAGTGTGTGCTGAGATTTCCGGCAACTCGTAGTTTTTTGGAAGCTTGGCAGGCCCTTTCCATGAAAGTGATTCTCGCCAGTCTCTGCTTAGGGCTACATCAACAGCAAAGAAACCATAGAGATAGAACTTGAAACTGCTTTATTGTCTCAAGTTTCAAAGAGCTAGCACAAACCGTGTTTGATTTAGATTTCCACATACATGTATCCTTGTAGAAGAAAACAGAGTGAAACCTCAAAATGAAACCGGTTACTGCCAACGAACGGTTTCACCTAGAAGAATGAAATTTGGCGAGCCAAGTGGGATTGGTGTACTGATAATTACCTGAAAGTTTCATCAAGATTGGGTGAAAGAGTGTGTGCTGAGATTTCAGGCAACTCGTAGTTTTTTGGAAGCTTGGCAAGCCATTTCCATGAAAGTGATTCTCGCCAGTCTCTGCTTAGGGCTACATCAACAGCAAACAAACCATAGAGATAGATCTTGAAACTGCTTTATGGTGTCAAGTTTCAAAGAGCTAGCACAAACCGTGTTTGATTTAGAGTTCCAAATACATGTATCCCTATAGGAGAAAACAGAGTGAAACCTCAAAATGAAACCGGTTACTGCCAACGAACGGTTTCACCTAGAAGAACGAAATTTGGCGAGCCAAGTGGGATTGGTGTACTGATCATTACCTGAAAGATTCATCAAGAGTGGGTGAAAAAGTGTGTGCTGACATTTCAGGCAACTTGTAGTTTTTTGGAAGCTTGGCAGGCCCTTTCCATGAAAGTGATTCTCGCCAGTCTCTGCTTAGGGCTACATCAACAGCAAACAAACCATAGAGATAGAACTTGAAACTGCTTTATGGTGTCAAGTTTCAAAGAGCTAGCACAAACCGTGTTTGATTTAGAGTTCCAAATACATGTATCCCTATAGGAGAAAACAGAGTGAAACCTCAAAATGAAACCGGTTACTGCCAACGAACGGTTTCACCTAGAAGAACAAAATTTGGCGAGCCAAGTGGGATTGGTGTACTGATCATTACCTGAAAGTTTCATCAAGATTGGGTGAAAAAGTGTGTGCTGAGATTTCCGGCAACTCGTAGTTTTTTGGAAGCTTGGCAGGCCCTTTCCATGAAAGTGATTCTCGCCAGTCTCTGCTTAGGGCTACATCAACAGCAAACAAACCATAGAGATAGATCTTGAAACTGCTTTATTGTGTCAAGTTTCAAAGAGCTAGCACAAACCGTGTTTGATTTAGAGTTTTAAATACATGTATCCCTATAGGAGAAAACAGAGTGAAACCTCAAAATGAAACCGGTTACTGCCAACGAACGGTTTCACCTAGAAGAACGACATTTGGCGAGCCAAGTGGGATTGGTGTACTGATCATGATTTGAAAGTTTCATCAAGAATGGGTGAAAAAGTGTGTGCTGAGATTTCAGGCAACTCATAGTTTTTTGGAAGCTTGGCAGGCCCTTTCCATGAAAGTGATTCTCGCCAGTCTCTGCTTAGGGCTACATCAACAGCAAAGAAACCATAGAGATAGAACTTGAAACTGCTTTATTGTGTCACGTTTCAAAGAGCTATCACAAACCGTGTTATATTTAGAGTTCCACATACATGTATCCCTATTGGAGAAAACAGAGTGAAACCTCAAAATGAAACCGGTTACTGCCAACGAACGGTTTCACCTAGAAGAACGAAATTTGGCGAGCCAAGTGGGATTGGTGTACTGATCATTACCTGAAAGTTTCATCAAGATTGGGTGAAAAGTGTGTGCTGAGATTTCAGGCAACTCGTAGTTTTGTGGAATCTTGGCAGGCCCTTTCCATGAAAGTGATTCTCGCCAGTCTCTGCTTAGGGCTACATCAACAGCAAACAAACCATAGAGATATAATTTGAAACTACTTTATTGTGACAAGTTTCAAAGAGCTAGCACAAACCGTGTTTGATTTAGAGTTCCAAATACATATATCCCTATAGGAGAAAACAGAGTGAAACCTCAAAATGAAACCGGTTACTGTCCACGAACGGTTTCACCTAGAAGAACAAAATTTGGCGAGCCAAGTGGGATTGGTGTACTGATCATTACCTGAAAGTTTCATCAAGATTGGGTGAAAAAGTGTGTGATGAGATATCAGGCAACTCGTAGTTTTTTGGAAGCTTGGCAGGCCCTTTCCATGAAAGTGATTCTCGCCAGTCTCTGCTTAGGGCTACATCAACACCAAACAAACCATAGAGATATAATTTGAAACTGCTTTATTGTGTCAAGTTTCAAAGAGCTAGCACAAACCGTGTTTGATTTAGAGTTCCAAATACATGTATCCCTATAGGAGAAAACAGAGTGAAACCTCAAAATGAAACCGGTTACTGCCAACGAACGGTTTCACCTAGAAGAACGAAATTTGGCAAGCCAAGTGGGATTGGTGTACTGATCATTACGTGAAAGTTTCATCAAGATTGGGTGAAAAAGTGTGTGCTGAGATTTCAGGCAACTCGTAGTTTTTTGGAAGCTTGGCAGGCCCTTTCCATGAAAGTGATTCTCGCCAGTCTCTGCTTAGGGCTACATCAACAGCAAACAAACCATAGAGATAGAACTTGAAACTGCTTTATTGTGTCAAGTTTCAAAGAGCTAGCACAAACCCTGTTTGATTTAGAGTTCCAAATACATGTATCCCTATAGAAGAAAACAGAGTGAAACCTCAAAATGAAACCGGTTACTGCCAACGAACGGTTTCACCTAGAAGAACGAAATTTGGCAAGCCAAGTGGGATTGGTGTACTGATCATTACCTGAAAGTTTCATCAAGATTGGGTGAAAAAGTGTGTGCTGAGATTTGAGGCAACTCGTAGTTTTTTGGAAGCTTGGCAGGCCCTTTCCATGAAAGTGATTCTCGCCAGTCTCTGCTTAGGGCTACATCAACAGCTAACAAACCATAGAGATAGAACTTGAAACTGCTTTATTGTGTCAAGTTTCAAAGAGCTATCACAAACCGTGTTATATTTAGAGTTCCACATACATGTATCCCTATAGGAGAAAACAGAGTGAAACCTCAAAATGAAACCGGTTACTGCCAACGAACGGTTTCACATAGAAGAACGAAATTTGGCGAGCCAAGTGGGATTTGTGTACTGATCATTACCTGAAAGTTTCATCAAGAGTGGGTGAAAAAGTGTGTGCTGAGATTTCAGGCAACTCGTAGTTTTTTGGAAGCTTGGCAGGCCCTTTCCATGAAAGTGATTCTCGCCAGTCTCTTCTTAGGGCTACATCAACAGCAAACAAACCATAGAGATAGAACTTGAAACTGCTTTATTGTGTCAAGTTTCAAAGAGCTAGCACAAACCGTGTTTAATTTAGAGTTCCAAATACATGTATCCCTATAGGAGAGAAAACAGAGTGAAACCTCAAAATGAAACCGGTTACTCAACGAACGGTTTCACCTAGAAGAACGAAATTTGGCAAGCCAAGTGGGATTGGTGTACTGATCATTACGTGAAAGTTTCATCAAGATTGGGTGAAAAAGTGTGTGCTGAGATTTCAGGCAACTCGTAGTTTTTTGGAAGCTTGGCAGGCCCTTTCCATGAAAGTGATTCTCGCCAGTCTCTGCTTAGGGCTACATCAACAGCAAACAAACCATAGAGATAGAACTTGAAACTGCTTTATTGTGTCAAGTTTCAAAGAGCTAGCACAAACCCTGTTTGATTTAGAGTTCCAAATACATGTATCCCTATAGAAGAAAACAGAGTGAAACCTCAAAATGAAACCGGTTACTGCCAACGAACGGTTTCACCTAGAAGAACGAAATTTGGCAAGCCAAGTGGGATTGGTGTACTGATCATTACCTGAAAGTTTCATCAAGATTGGGTGAAAAAGTGTGTGCTGAGATTTGAGGCAACTCGTAGTTTTTTGGAAGCTTGGCAGGCCCTTTCCATGAAAGTGATTCTCGCCAGTCTCTGCTTAGGGCTACATCAACAGCTAACAAACCATAGAGATAGAACTTGAAACTGCTTTATTGTGTCAAGTTTCAAAGAGCTATCACAAACCGTGTTATATTTAGAGTTTCCACATACATGTATCCCTATAGGAGAAAACAGAGTGAAACCTCAAAATGAAACCGGTTACTGCCAACGAACGGTTTCACATAGAAGAACGAAATTTGGCGAGCCAAGTGGGATTTGTGTACTGATCATTACCTGAAAGTTTCATCAAGAGTGGGTGAAAAAGTGTGTGCTGAGATTTCAGGCAACTCGTAGTTTTTTGGAAGCTTGGCAGGCCCTTTCCATGAAAGTGATTCTCGCCAGTCTCTGCTTAGGGCTACATCAACAGCAAACAAACCATAGAGATAGAACTTGAAACTGCTTTATGGTGTCAAGTTTCAAAGAGCTAGCACAAACCGTGTTTGATTTAGAGTTCAAAATACATGTATCCCTATAGGAGAAAACAGAGTGAAACCTCAAAATGAAACCGGTTACTGCCAACGAACGGTTTCACCTAGAAGAACGAGATTTGGCGAGCCAAGTGGGATTGGTGTACTGATCATTACCTGAAAGTTTCATCAAGATTGGGTGAAAAAGTGTGTGCTGAGATTTCCGGCAACTCGTAGTTTTTTGGAAGCTTGGCAGGCCCTTTCCATGAAAGTGATTCTCGCCAGTCTCTGCTTAGGGCTACATCAACAGCAAAGAAACCATAGAGATAGAACTTGAAACTGCTTTATTGTCTCAAGTTTCAAAGAGCTAGCACAAACCGTGTTTGATTTAGATTTCCACATACATGTATCCTTGTAGAAGAAAACAGAGTGAAACCTCAAAATGAAACCGGTTACTGCCAACGAACGGTTTCACCTAGAAGAATGAAATTTGGCGAGCCAAGTGGGATTGGTGTACTGATAATTACCTGAAAGTTTCATCAAGATTGGGTAAAAGAGTGTGTGCTGAGATTTCAGGCAACTCGTAGTTTTTTGGAAGCTTGGCAAGCCATTTCCATGAAAGTGATTCTCGCCAGTCTCTGCTTAGGGCTACATCAACAGCAAACAAACCATAGAGATAGATCTTGAAACTGCTTTATGGTGTCAAGTTTCAAAGAGCTAGCACAAACCGTGTTTGATTTAGAGTTCCAAATACATGTATCCCTATAGGAGAAAACAGAGTGAAACCTCAAAATGAAACCGGTTACTGCCAACGAACGGTTACACCTAGAAGAACGAAATTTGGCGAGCCAAGTGGGATTGGTGTACTGATCATTACCTGAAAGATTCATCAAGAGTGGGTGAAAAAGTGTGTGCTGACATTTCAGGCAACTTGTAGTTTTTTGGAAGCTTGGCAGGCCCTTTCCATGAAAGTGATTCTCGCCAGTCTCTGCTTAGGGCTACATCAACAGCAAACAAACCATAGAGATAGAACTTGAAACTGCTTTATGGTGTCAAGTTTCAAAGAGCTAGCACAAACCGTGTTTGATTTAGAGTTCCAAATACATGTATCCCTATAGGAGAAAACAGAGTGAAACCTCAAAATGAAACCGGTTACTGCCAACGAACGGTTTCACCTAGAAGAACAAAATTTGGCGAGCCAAGTGGGATTGGTGTACTGATCATTACCTGAAAGTTTCATCAAGATTGGGTGAAAAAGTGTGTGCTGAGATTTCCGGCAACTCGTAGTTTTTTGGAAGCTTGGCAGGCCCTTTCCATGAAAGTGATTCTCGCCAGTCTCTGCTTAGGGCTACATCAACAGCAAACAAACCATAGAGATAGATCTTGAAACTGCTTTATTGTGTCAAGTTTCAAAGAGCTAGCACAAACCGTGTTTGATTTAGAGTTTTAAATACATGTATCCCTATAGGAGAAAACAGAGTGAAACCTCAAAATGAAACCGGTTACTGCCAACGAACGGTTTCACCTAGAAGAACGACATTTGGCGAGCCAAGTGGGATTGGTGTACTGATCATGATTTGAAAGTTTCATCAAGAATGGGTGAAAAAGTGTGTGCTGAGATTTCAGGCAACTCGTAGTTTTTTGGAAGCTTGGCAGGCCCTTTCCATGAAAGTGATTCTCGCCAGTCTCTGCTTAGGGCTACATCAACAGCAAAGAAACCATAGAGATAGAACTTGAAACTGCTTTATTGTGTCACGTTTCAAAGAGCTATCACAAACCGTGTTATATTTAGAGTTCCACATACATGTATCCCTATTGGAGAAAACAGAGTGAAACCTCAAAATGAAACCGGTTACTGCCAACGAACGGTTTCACCTAGAAGAACGAAATTTGGCGAGCCAAGTGGGATTGGTGTACTGATCATTACCTGAAAGTTTCATCAAGATTGGGTGAAAAGTGTGTGCTGAGATTTCAGGCAACTCGTAGTTTTGTGGAATCTTGGCAGGCCCTTTCCATGAAAGTGATTCTCGCCAGTCTCTGCTTAGGGCTACATCAACAGCAAACAAACCATAGAGATATAATTTGAAACTACTTTATTGTGACAAGTTTCAAAGAGCTAGCACAAACCGTGTTTGATTTAGAGTTCCAAATACATATATCCCTATAGGAGAAAACAGAGTGAAACCTCAAAATGAAACCGGTTACTGTCCACGAACGGTTTCACCTAGAAGAACAAAATTTGGCGAGCCAAGTGGGATTGGTGTACTGATCATTACCTGAAAGTTTCATCAAGATTGGGTGAAAAAGTGTGTGATGAGATATCAGGCAACTCGTAGTTTTTGGAAGCTTGGCAGGCCCTTTCCATGAAAGTGATTCTCGCCAGTCTCTGCTTAGGGCTACATCAACACCAAACAAACCATAGAGATATAATTTGAAACTGCTTTATTGTGTCAAGTTTCAAAGAGCTAGCACAAACCGTGTTTGATTTAGAGTTCCAAATACATGTATCCCTATAGGAGAAAACAGAGTGAAACCTCAAAATGAAACCGGTTACTGCCAACGAACGGTTTCACCTAGAAGAACGAAATTTGGCAAGCCAAGTGGGATTGGTGTACTGATCATTACGTGAAAGTTTCATCAAGATTGGGTGAAAAAGTGTGTGCTGAGATTTCAGGCAACTCGTAGTTTTTGGAAGCTTGGCAGGCCCTTTCCATGAAAGTGATTCTCGCCAGTCTCTGCTTAGGGCTACATCAACAGCAAACAAACCATAGAGATAGAACTTGAAACTGCTTTATTGTGTCAAGTTTCAAAGAGCTAGCACAAACCCTGTTTGATTTAGAGTTCCAAATACATGTATCCCTATAGAAGAAAACAGAGTGAAACCTCAAAATGAAACCGGTTACTGCCAACGAACGGTTTCACCTAGAAGAACGAAATTTGGCAAGCCAAGTGGGATTGGTGTACTGATCATTACCTGAAAGTTTCATCAAGATTGGGTGAAAAAGTGTGTGCTGAGATTTGAGGCAACTCGTAGTTTTTTGGAAGCTTGGCAGGCCCTTTCCATGAAAGTGATTCTCGCCAGTCTCTGCTTAGGGCTACATCAACAGCTAACAAACCATAGAGATAGAACTTGAAACTGCTTTATTGTGTCAAGTTTCAAAGAGCTATCACAAACCGTGTTATATTTAGAGTTCCACATACATGTATCCCTATAGGAGAAAACAGAGTGAAACCTCAAAATGAAACCGGTTACTGCCAACGAACGGTTTCACATAGAAGAACGAAATTTGGCGAGCCAAGTGGGATTTGTGTACTGATCATTACCTGAAAGTTTCATCAAGAGTGGGTGAAAAAGTGTGTGCTGAGATTTCAGGCAACTCGTAGTTTTTTGGAAGCTTGGCAGGCCCTTTCCATGAAAGTGATTCTCGCCAGTCTCTTCTTAGGGCTACATCAACAGCAAACAAACCATAGAGATAGAACTTGAAACTGCTTTATTGTGTCAAGTTTCAAAGAGCTAGCACAAACCGTGTTTAATTTAGAGTTCCAAATACATGTATCCCTATAGGAGAAAACAGAGTGAAACCTCAAAATGAAACCGGTTACTGCCAACGAACGGTTTCACCTAGAAGAACGAAATTTGGCAAGCCAAGTGGGATTGGTGTACTGATCATTACGTGAAAGTTTCATCAAGATTGGGTGAAAAAGTGTGTGCTGAGATTTCAGGCAACTCGTAGTTTTTTGGAAGCTTGGCAGGCCCTTTCCATGAAAGTGATTCTCGCCAGTCTCTGCTTAGGGCTACATCAACAGCAAACAAACCATAGAGATAGAACTTGAAACTGCTTTATTGTGTCAAGTTTCAAAGAGCTAGCACAAACCCTGTTTGATTTAGAGTTCCAAATACATGTATCCCTATAGAAGAAAACAGAGTGAAACCTCAAAATGAAACCGGTTACTGCCAACGAACGGTTTCACCTAGAAGAACGAAATTTGGCAAGCCAAGTGGGATTGGTGTACTGATCATTACCTGAAAGTTTCATCAAGATTGGGTGAAAAAGTGTGTGCTGAGATTTGAGGCAACTCGTAGTTTTTTGGAAGCTTGGCAGGCCCTTTCCATGAAAGTGATTCTCGCCAGTCTCTGCTTAGGGCTACATCAACAGCTAACAAACCATAGAGATAGAACTTGAAACTGCTTTATTGTGTCAAGTTTCAAAGAGCTATCACAAACCGTGTTATATTTAGAGTTCCACATACATGTATCCCTATAGGAGAAAACAGAGTGAAACCTCAAAATGAAACCGGTTACTGCCAACGAACGGTTTCACATAGAAGAACGAAATTTGGCGAGCCAAGTGGGATTTGTGTACTGATCATTACCTGAAAGTTTCATCAAGAGTGGGTGAAAAAGTGTGTGCTGAGATTTCAGGCAACTCGTAGTTTTTTGGAAGCTTGGCAGGCCCTTTCCATGAAAGTGATTCTCGCCAGTCTCTGCTTAGGGCTACATCAACAGCAAACAAACCATAGAGATAGAACTTGAAACTGCTTTATGGTGTCAAGTTTCAAAGAGCTAGCACAAACCGTGTTGATTTAGAGTTCAAAATACATGTATCCCTATAGGAGAAAACAGAGTGAAACCTCAAAATGAAACCGGTTACTGCCAACGAACGGTTTCACCTAGAAGAACGAGATTTGGCGAGCCAAGTGGGATTGGTGTACTGATCATTACCTGAAAGTTTCATCAAGATTGGGTGAAAAAGTGTGTGCTGAGATTTCCGGCAACTCGTAGTTTTTTGGAAGCTTGGCAGGCCCTTTCCATGAAAGTGATTCTCGCCAGTCTCTGCTTAGGGCTACATCAACAGCAAAGAAACCATAGAGATAGAACTTGAAACTGCTTTATTGTCTCAAGTTTCAAAGAGCTAGCACAAACCGTGTTTGATTTAG